>NW_012301248.1:0-3382 GCF_000151885.1 Dipodomys ordii | reverse complement strand
GAAGGGGAAGGAGAAGCAGAAAGAGAAGCAGAACGAGAAGCATGAGAAGCAGAAGCAGGAGAAGCAGAAGGAGAAGAAACAGAAGAAGGAGAAGAAGCAGAAGCAGAAGGAGAAGCAGAAACAGAAGGAAAAGCAGAAAGAGAAGCAGGAGAAGCAGAAGAAGCAGCAGCAGGAGAAGCAGAAGCAGAAGAAGCCGAAGAAGCAGAAGCAGAACCTGAAGCAGAAGGAGAAGCAGGAGAAGCAGAAGAAGCAGAACCTGGAGAAGCAGAAGGAGAAGCAGAAGCAGAAAGAGAAGCAAAAGCAGAAGGAGAAGCAGAAGAAACAGAAGAAGCAGAGGCAGTAGCAGAAGAAGCAGATGATGCAGAAGCAGAAGGAGAAGCAGAAGGAAAAGCAGAAGAACGAGAAGGAGAAGGAGAAGGAGAAACAGAAGGAGAAGAAGAAAGAGAAGCAGAAGAAGGAGCAGGAGAAGGAAAAGCAGCAGGAGAAGCAGAAAGAGCAGCAGAAGGAGAAGCAGGAGATGCAGAAACAGGAGAAGCAGAAGCAGAAGAAACAGCAGAAGGACAAGAAGCAGAAGCAGAACCTGAAGCATAAGGAGAAGCATAAGGAGAAGTATAAGGGGAAGCAGTAGAAGCAGAAGAAGCAGAAGCAGGAGAAGCAGAAGAAAAAGAATAAGCAAAAGAAGCAGAAGCAGTGGGAGAAGGAGAAGAAGGAGAAGGAGCAGCAGAAGGAGAAGTTGAAGCAGAAAGAGAAGCAAAAACAGAAGGAGAAGAAGAACGAGAAACAGGAGAATCAGAAAAAGTAGAAGTAGAAGCCGAAAGAGGAGAAGAAGGAGAAGCAGAAGTAGAATCAAAAGAAACAGTAGAAGAAGAAGAAGAAGAAACAGTAGCAAAAGAAACTGAAGAAGGAGAAGAGCAGAAGAAGAAGCAGAAGGAGAAGCAGAAGGAGAAGGAGAAGCAGAAAGAGAAGCAGAAGAAACAGAAGAAGCAGAATCAGAAGAAACAGGAGAAGCCGAAGAAGCAGAAGCAGAATCTGAAGCAGGAGAAACAGAAGAAGCACAATCTGAAGCAGAAGCAGAAGAAACAGAAATAGTAGAATAAGCAGAAGCAGAAGCAGCAGGAGAAGCAGAAGAAGAAGACGGAGAAGGCGAAAGAGAAGGATTAGGAGTAGGAGAAGCAAAAGGATAAGCAGAAGCAGAAAGAGACGCAGAAGGAGAAGCAGCACGAGAAGTAGGAGAAGCAGGAGAAGCAGAAGCAGGAGAAGCAGAAGAAAGAGAAGACGCAGAAGCAGAATGAGAAGCAGAAGGAGAAATTGAAGCAGAAGCAGAAGGAGAAGCAGAAGGAGAAGCAGAAGAAGGAGAAGGAGAAGCAGAAAGAGAAGCAGAACGAGAAGCAGGAGAAGAAGAAGCAGGAGAAGCAGGAGCAGAAGAAACAGAAGAAGGAGAAGCAGCAGAAGCAGAAGGAGAAGCAGAAACAGAAGGAAAAGCAGAAAGACAAGCAGGAGAAGCATAAGAAGCAGCAGCAGGAGAAGCAGAAGCAGAAGAAGCCGAAGAAGCAGCAGCAGAACCTGAAGCAGAAGGAGAAGCAGGAGAAGCAGAAGAAGCAGAATATGGAGAAGCAGAATGAGAAGCTGAAGGAGAAGCAGAAGCGGAAAGAGAATCAAAAGCAGAAGGAGGAGCAATAGAAACAGAAGAAGCAGTAGCAGTTGCAGCAGAAGCAGAAGGAGAAGCAGAAGGAAAAGCAGAAGAACGAGAACAAGAAGGAGAAACAGAAGCAGAAGCAGAAGGAGAATCAGAAGGAGAAGCAGAAAAAGCAGAAGGAGAAGCAGAAACAGAAGAATAAGCATAAGGACAAGCACAAGCAGAAGGAGATGCAGAAGGAGAAGCAGGAGAAGCAGAAGAAGCAGAAGAAGAAGAAGAAGAAGTAGAAGTAGGAGAAAGAGAAGGAAGAGCAGCAGAAGCAATAGGAGAAGCAGAAGCAGAAGCAGAATGAGTAGCAGAAATAGAAGCAGTAGAATCTCAGAAGAAGCAGGAAAAGCAGAAGCAGAGAAAGAGAGAGAAGAGAAGAAGAAGAAGAAGAAGAAGAAGAAGAAGAAGAAGAAGAAGAAGAGAAGAAGAAGGAGAAGAAGAAGAAGGAGAAGCATAAGGAGAAGCAGGGAATCAGAGGAAGCAGAAGCAGGAGAAGCAGAAGCAGTAGAAAAAGAATAAGCATAAGAAGCAGAATTAGAGGAAGAAGGAGAAGGAGCAGCAGAAGGAGAATCAGAAGGAGAAGCAGAAGGAGAAGCAGAAGCAGAAGAAGCAGCAGAAGGAGAAACAGAAGCAGAAGAAGATGCAGAAGGAGAAGCAGGAGAAGTAGAAGAAGCAGAAGCAGAAGGAGAAGCAGAAGTAGGAGAAGGAGAAGGAGAAGGAAGAGCAGCAGAAGCAATAGGAGGAGCAGAAGGAGAAACAGAAGCAGAATGAGAAGCAGAATGAGAAGCAGTAGAAGCAGAAGAAGCAGGAAAAGCAGAAGCAGAAGTAAGAGAAGAAGAAGAAGTAGACGAAGAAGAAGAAGAAGAAGCAGCATAAGGAAAAGCATAAGGAGAAGCAGTAGAAGCAGAAGAAGCAGAAGCAGGAGAAGCAGAAGCAGAAGAAAAAGAATAAGCAAAAGAAGCAGAAGCAGTGGGAGAAGCAGAAGAAAGAAAAGGATAAGCAGCAGCAGAAGGAGAAGCAGAAGCAGAAAGAGAAGCAGAAACAGAAGGAGAATAAGAAGGAGTAGCAGGAGAATCAGAAGAAGCTGAAGTAGGAGCAGAAAGAAGAGAAGACGAGAAGCAGAAGTAGAATCAGAAGAAACAGAAGAAGAAGTAGCAGAAGAAACAGAAGCAAAAGAACAAGACGAAGGAGAAGAGCAGAAGCAGAAGGAGAAGGAGAAGCAGAAGCAGAAGGAGAAGCAGAAAGAGAAGCAGGAGAAGCAGAAGGAGCAGGAGAAGCAGAAGCAGAAGAAACAAGAGAAGCCGAAGAAGCAGAATCTGAAGCAGGAGAAACAGAAGAAGCACAAGCTGAAGCAGAAGCAGAAGAAACAGAAATAGTAGAATAAGCAGAAGCAGAAGCAGCAGGAGAAGCAGAAGAAGAAGACGGAGAAGGCGAAAGAGAAGGATTAGGAGTAGGAGAAGCAAAAGGATAAGCAGAAGCAGAAAGAGACGCAGAAGGAGAAGCAGCACGAGAAGTAGGAGAAGCAGGAGAAGCAGAAGCAGGAGAAGCAGAAGAAACAGAAGACGCAGAAGCAGAATGAGAATCAGAAGGAGAATTTGAAGCAGAAGCAGAAGCAAAAGGAGAAGCAGAAGAAGGAGAAGGAGAAGCAGAAAGGGAAGCAGAACGAGAAGCAGGAGAAGCAGTAGCAGGAGATGCAGA
>NW_012301247.1:0-3382 GCF_000151885.1 Dipodomys ordii | reverse complement strand
GGAGAAGCAGAAAGAGGAGGGGAAGCAGAAGAAGCAGAAGCAGGAGAAGCAGAAGCATAAGAATCCGAAGAAGCAGAAGCAAAACTGAAGCAAAAGCGGAAGCAGGAGAAGCAGAAGAAGCAGAATCTGGAGAAGCTGAATGAAAAGCTGAAGCTGAAATAGAATCAAAACAGAAGGAGACGCAGAAGAAACAGAAGAAGCAGTAGCAGTTGCAGCAGAAGCAGAAGGAGAAGCAGAAAGAAAAGCAGAAGAACGAGAAGGAGAAGGAGAAACAGAAGGAGAAGCTGAAGGAGAATCAGAAGGAGAAGCAGAAGAAGCAGAACGAGAAGCAGAAGCAGAAGAAGCAGAAGGAGAAGCAGAAGGAGAAACAGAAGCAGAAGAAGCAGCAGAAGGAGAAGCAGAAGCAGAAGAAGATGCAGAAGGAGAAGCAGGAGAAGCAGAAGAAGCAGAAGCAGAAGGAGAAGTAGAAGTAGGAGAAGGAAGAGCCGCAGAAGAAGAAGAAGAGGAAGAGAAGAAGAAGAAAGCAGAAGAAGCAGAAGCAGGAGTAGCAGAAGCATAAGAATCCGAAGAAGCAGAAGCAGAACCTGAAGCAGAAGGAGAAGCAGGAGAAGCAGAAGAAGCAGAATCTGGAGAAGCAGAATGACAAGCGGAAGGAGAAGCAGAAGCAGAAAGAGAATCAAAAGCAGAAGGAGAAGCAGAAGAAACAGAAGAAGCAGAAGCAGTAGCAGTTGCAGCAGAAGGAGAAGGAGAAGCATAAGGAAAAGCAGAAGAACAAGAAGGAGAAGGAGAAACAGAAGGAGAAGCAGAAGGAGAAGCAGACAGAGAAGCAGGTAAAGCAGGAGAAGAAGAAGCTGAAGGAGAATCAGAAGGAGAAGCAGAAGAAGGAGAAGCAGAAGCAGAAGCAGAAGAAGATGCAGAAGGAGAAGCAGGAGAAGCAGAAGAAGCAGAAACTGAAGGAGAAGCTGAAGTAGGAGAAGGAGAAGGAAGAGAAACAGAAGCAGAAAGAGAAGCAGAAGCGGAATGAGAAGCAGAAAGAGAAGCAGGAGAAGCAAAAGAAGCAGAAGCAGGAGAAGCTGAAAGAGAAGAAGCAGAAGCAGAAAGAGAAGCAGCAGAAGAAGTAGAACCAGAAATTCAAGCAGGAGAAACAGAAGAAGCAGAAGGAGAAGCAAAAAGAGAAGCAGAAGAAGAAGAAGGAGAAGGAGAAAGAGAAGGATTATGAGTAGGAGAAACAGAAGGATAAGCAGAAGCAGAAAGAGAAGGAGAAGGAGAAGGAGAAGCAGGAGAAGCAGAAGAAGCAGAAGCAGGAGAAGCAGAAGCAGAATGAAAAGCAGAAGAAGGAGAAATTGAAACAGAAGAAGATGCAGAAGGAGAAGCAGAAGCAGTAGTAGAAGCAGAAGAAGGAGAAGCAGAAGGAGAAGCATAAAGAGAAAAAGAAGGAGAAGCAGGAGAAGCAGAAGCAGAAGAAATAGAACAAGGAGAAGAAGCAGAAGCAGAAAGAGAAGCAGAATCAGAAGTAGAAGCAGAAATAGAAGCAGAAGAAGCCGAAGAAGCAAAAGCAGAACCTAAAGCAGAAGGAGAAGCAGGAGAAGCAGAAGAAGCAGAATCTGGAGAAGAAGAAGGAGAACCAGAAGGAGAAGCAGAAGCAGAAAGAGAAGCAAAAGCAGAAGCAGAAGCAGAAGGAGAAGCAGAAGAAACAGAAGAAGCAGAATCAGTAGCAGAAGAAGCTGAAGATGCAGAACCAGAAAGAGAAGCAGAAGGAATAGCAGAAGAACGAGAAGGAGAAATAGAAGGAAAAGCAGGAGGAGAAGCAGGAAAAGCAGAAGAAACAGAAGCAGACGGAGAAGCAGAAGAAGGAGAAGGAGAAGCAGAAGGAAAGAAGAAGAAGCAGAAGCAGAAGCAGAAGGAAAAGCACAAGCAGAAGGAGATGCAGAAGGAGAAGCAGGAAAAGCACAAGCAGAAGAAGAAGCAGAAGAAGAAGCAGAAGGAAAAGCACAAGCAGAAGGAGATGCAGAAGGAGAAGCAGGAAATGCAGAAGACGCAGAAGCAGAAGGAGAAGAAGAAGGAGAAGAATCAGAATCAGAAGAAGCAGAAGCAGAAATAGAAAGAGAAGTCGACGAAGAGAAGCAGATCGAGAAGCAGGAGAAGCAGAAGAAGCACAAGCGGGAGAAGCAGAAGTAGAAGAACAGAAGAAGGAGAAGGAGCAGGAGAAGGAGAAGCAGAAAGAGATGCAGGAAAAGCAGAAGAAGCAGAAGCTGGAGAAGCAGAAGGAGAAGAAACAGGAGAAGGACAAGAAGCAGAAAGAGAAGCAGTAGAAGCAAAAGAGGCAGGAAAAGCAGAAGCAGAAGAAAGAGAAGAAGAAGAAGAAGAAGAAGAAGAAGAAGAAGAAGAAGAAGAAGAAGAAGAAGAAGAAGAAGAAGAAGAAGAAGAAGAAGAAGAAGCAGCAGCATAAGGAGAAGCATAAGGAGAAGCATAAGGAGAAGTATAAGGAGAAGCAGTAGAAGGAGAAGAAGCAGAAGCAGGAGAAGCTGAAGCAGAAGAAAAAGAATAAGCAAAAGAAGCAGAAGCATAAGCAGTGAGAGAAGCAGAAGAAGGAGAAGGAGAAGCAGAAGCAGAAAGAGAAGCAGAAACAGAAGGAGAACAAGAAGGAGAAGCAGGAGAATCAGAAGAAGCAGAAAGAGAAGGAGAAGAAGGAGAAGCAGAAGTAGAATCCGAAGAAACAGAAGAAGAAGAAGCAGAAGAAACAGAAGCAAAAGAAACAGAAGAAGGAGAAGAGCAGAAGCAGAAGCAGAAGGAGAAGCAGAAGCAGAAGGAGAAGCAGAAAGAGAAGCAGGAGAACCAGAAGAAGCAGGAGAAGCAGAAGCAGAAGAAACAGGAGAAGCCGAAGAAGCAGAAGCAGAATCTGAAGCAGAAGGAGAAACAGAAGAAGCACAATCTGAAGCAGAAGCAGAAGAAACAGAAATAGTAGAATAAGCAGAAGCAGAAGCACCAGGACAAGCAGAAGAAGAAGAAGGAGAAGGCGAAAGAGAAGGATTAGGAGTAGGAGAAGCAAAAGGATAAGCTGAAGCAGAAAGAGACGCAGAAGGAGAAGCAGCACGAGAAGTAGGAGAAGCAGGAGAAGCAGAAGCAAGAGAAGCAGAAGAAACAGAAGACGCAGAAGCAGAATGAGAAGCAGAAGGAGAAATTGAAGCAGAAGGAGAAGGAGAAGCAGAAGGAGAAGCTGAAGAAGGAGAAGGAGAAGCAGAAACAGAAGCAGAAAGAGAAGCACAACGAGAAGCAGAAGCAGGAGAAGCAGAAGCAGAAGAAACATAAGAAGGAGAAGAAGCAGAAGGAGAAGCAGAAACAGAAGGAAAAGCAGAAATAGAAGCAGGAGCACCAGAAGAAG
>NW_012301246.1:0-3382 GCF_000151885.1 Dipodomys ordii | reverse complement strand
ACAAGGGGGGCGGGGCGGAGGGGAGAGAACAGAGAGACAGAGAGGAGAGACAGACAGAGACCGACAGAAAGACACACAGGGAAAGAGCTGGAGGGGGAACGAGAGATCCACAAGTCCAACTAGATTCCCCTGAATCAACAAACAGACGGACGGACGGACGGACACACACGCACGCACACACGCACGCACACACACACACACACATGCGCGGAGACAGACACACAGAGGGACACAGGGAGGGGGAGCCCTAGAGACCCATTAGTGTGACTGACTAGATCACCTGAATAAATTATTCCTTCCCTGCCCTGCCCTCATGTATTAAGGTAGACGATTGGTATGGAGTTCTTCTTGTCACCAAACACAGGTGAGGGTTAGTGACTTTTTACCCTTCCATGTAGGGACTCTTGCCTTAGGACCCTTGATTTCGATCATTGAGTAAGCATTTCTGGAGGGGGCACTCTGGTGGAATTTTTATGGAGTAAGTAAGCAAGCAGGCAACCAGACAACCTGACCCCCCCCCCCAAAAAAAAAAAAGGCAGACACAGACAGACAGACAGAGAGAACCACACAGCTCCTGACTTCATTGGTGTTTTCAGGGTTAAAGCGGGGCAGGGGGGGGGATGTGGCAACTGAATTATGCACAGATAGTTGTTTTTATCTATGCTCCAATCTCAATTCTAGATGTTTGGGGTATTTCTTTACAGATAAGAAAAACAGATCATTAATCTTGTTTTCTTTCTTTCTTTCTTTTTCTTTGTTTCTTTCTTTCTCTCTCTCTCTCTTTCTTTCTTTCTTTACAGATAAGGAAAACAGATCATTAATGCTTGTTTCCTTCCTTCCTTCCTTCCTTCCTTCCTTCCTTCCTTCCTTCCTGTCTTCCTTCCTTCCTTCCTTCCTTCCTTCCTTCCTTCCTTCCTTCCTTCCTTCTTCCCTCCCTTCCTTCCTTCCTTCCTTCCTTCCTTCCTTCCTTTCTTTCTTTCTTTCTTTCTTTCTTTCTTTCTTTCTTTCTTTCTTTCTTTCTTTGTGTTTCCTCCCCCTCTCCTTTTTCTCCTTTTTATGGGGAGGTGGGCAATCCTGGGACTTGAAGTCAAGGCACTGTCACTCACTCAGCCACCCAGCTTTTTTGGCTCAAGTCTAGCAGTCTATCACTTGAACCAGAGCTCCACTTTTGGCTTTATCTGTCTATGTACGTGGCGTGTGTGTGTGTGTGTGTGTGTGTGTGTGTGTGTGTGTGTGTGTGTGCAATATATATATATATTATATTCATTTTATACATACACTATATATGTATAAATACAATACTATTCGGTTATTTACACACGTGTGTATATATACATGCACTCATATATTTATATACATACATATATACTTATATATATAGTGTCACACACACACACACACACATTCCCTTATTATTTTCATGATTTTTTTTTTGTTTTTTTTGTTTTTGTTTTTGTTTTGCCCGGGACGCGGGGCTTGAACCCTGGCTGGCCCTGGACACTGTCCCCCAACTCTTCAGCTCAAGACTAGGGCTCTACTACTTGAGCCACAGTACCACTTCCGGTTTTCTGAGTGGCTTATTGGAGATAAGACTCTCACGGTCTTTCGTGCCCAGGCTGGCTTTGGACCGAGATCCTCAGCTCTCAGCTTCCGGAGTAGCTAGGATTACAGGCGCGAGCCACCAGTGCCCAGCTATTTTCAAGTTTGTGTGTGTGTGTGTGTGTCGGGTGTGAGGCTTGAACTCTGGGGGCTGGGTGCTGTCTCTCTCTCTCTCTCTCTCTCTCTCTCTCTCTCTCTCTCTGTGCTCTTCACCTTCCCAGCCCTCCCCCACTCGTTTTGCCAGTCTAGGGGCTGGCAAAAGAAGAAGAAGAAAGAGAGATTGAGTAAAATTAGCCATCCATCCTTCAGCCATCCTCCTTGAGACATTCTCAATGAAGTGGGCTGGGAATGTGTCTGGGTGGTAGACAGCTTCCCTACAAACTCGGGCCTAAATGGCAGCAGCGACATCCATCTTGTTTACAGACCGAGTGTCCACGAGCTCATGCGGTTTCATGTTCTCTGTGGGTTGACACAGCGGGCGGGCGGGCGGGCGGGCGGGCGGGGGAGGGGGGGTGCGATTCATTGGAGATAAGACACTGGTTCCTGCTCCCTCCTTCTTTCGGGGACACCAAGGAAGAAGTTGCCGCTGGCGGGTGGGTTCCAGGTTGGCAAGCAGAGTAAGCAGAGCCCCACTGGGACCGAAATACATTTCTTCCTGGAGTCCACAACGAAAAACAAGGGGGGCGGGGCGGAGGGGAGAGAACAGAGAGACAGAGAGGAGAGACAGACAGAGACCGACAGAAAGACACACAGGGAAAGAGCTGGAGGGGGAACGAGAGATCCACAAGTCCAACTAGATTCCCCTGAATCAACAAACAGACGGACGGACGGACGGACACACACGCACGCACACAGGCGCGCGCGCGCGCACACACACACACACACACACACACACACATTCCCTTATTATTTTCATGATTTTTTTTTGTTTTTTTTGTTTTTGTTTTTGTTTTTCCCGGGACGCGAGGCTTGAACCCTGGCTGGCCCTGGACACTGTCCCCCAACTCTTCAGCTCAAGACTAGGGCTCTACTACTTGAGCCACAGTACCACTTCCGGTTTTCTGAGTGGCTTATTGGAGATAAGACTCTCACGGTCTTTCGTGCCCAGGCTGGCTTTGGACTGAGATCCTCAGCTCTCAGCTTCCGGAGTAGCTAGGATTACAGGCGCGAGCCACCAGCGCCCAGCTATTTTCAAGTTTGTGTGTGTGTGTGTGTGTGTCGGGTGTGAGGCTTGAACTCTGGGGGCTGGGTGCTGTCTCTCTCTCTCTCTCTCTCTCTCTCTCTCTCTCTCTCTCTCTCTCTCTCTCTCTCTGTGCTCTTCACCTTCCCAGCCCTCCCCCACTCGTTTTGCCAGTCTAGGGGCTGGCAAAAGAAGAAGAAGAAAGAGAGATTGAGTAAAATTAGCCATCCATCCTTCAGCCATCCTCCTTGAGACATTCTCAATGAAGTGGGCTGGGAATGTGTCTGGGTGGTAGACAGCTTCCCTACAAACTCGGGCCTAAATGGCAGCAGCGACATCCATCTTGTTTACAGACCGAGTGTCCACGAGCTCATGCGGTTTCATGTTCTCTGTGGGTTGACACAGCGGGCGGGCGGGCGTGCCGGGGGAACCGGGGGTGCGATTCATTGGATATAAGAACACTGAGTTCCTGTGCCCTTCTTTCTTTTCGGGTACACCCAAGGATAAAGTTGCCCCTGGCGGAGAGGGTTCCACGTTGGCAAGAGAATAAGCAGGATCACCCATTGGGACCAAAATATTTTTTCGTTCTTGGAGTTCTCCATC
>NW_012301245.1:0-3383 GCF_000151885.1 Dipodomys ordii | reverse complement strand
AGTCCCGCTGTGTCCCCGCTGTGTCCCTCTGTGTCCTCGCTGTGTCCTCCGCTGTCTCCCGCTCTGTCCCACGCTGTTTCTCACGCTTTATCCCGTCTGTGTCCCACTCTGTCCTGCTGTGTCCCGCTGTGTCCACCACTGTGTCCCTTTGTGTCCTCAGCTGTGTTACCCGCTGTGTAATGCTGTGAATCCCGCTGTATCAAGGCTGGGTCCCGCTGGGTCCCGCTGTGTCCTTGCTCTGTTATTCGTGGTGTCCCCCTCTGTCCCCCAATGTGTCCCCTGCTCTGTCCTACTGTGTCCCCCGCTGTGTCCCGTTTTGTCCCGCTGTGTCCCCCACTGTGTCCCTGCTGTGTCCCTGCTGTGTCCCAGCAGTGTCACGCTGTGTCCTGCTGTGTCCCGTTGTGTCCCGCTGTAACCCTGCTGAGTCCCCCTGTGTCCCCGCTGTGTCCTGTTGTGTCGTCGCTCTGTCCTCCACTGTGTCCCGCTGTGTCCTCTGCTGTGTCCCGCTGTGTCACTCTGTGTCCCGCTGTATCCCGCTGTGACCCTGCTGAGTCCCCGCTGTGTCCCCTGCTGTCTCCCACTCTTCCCCCGCTGTGTCTCACGCTTTGTCCCCGCTGTGTCCCACTGTGTCCCGCTGTGTCCCGCTGTGCCCACACTGTGTCCTGTTGTGTCCACAGCTGTGTACCACGCTGTGTAACGCTGTGTCCCCGCTGTATCTACGCTGTTCCTGGCTTTGTCCCGCTGTGTCCCCCGCTGTGTCCCCCGCTGTGTCCCACTGTGTCCTCACTGTGTCCCCCTCTGTGTCCCGCTGTGTCCCCAGCTATGTCCCGCTGTGTCCCGCTCTGTCCCCGCTTTGTGCCCGCTGTGTCCCTCTGTGTACTCCGTTGTGTCCAGCTGTGTCACCGCTGTTTCCCGCTGTGTCCTCTCTTTGTCTCCACTGTCCCCCGCTGTGTCCCCCGCTGTGTCCCGCTGTGACCCGCTGTGTCCCCCGCTTTGTCCCGGTGTGTCGACACAGTGTTCCCTCTGTGTCCTGCTATGTCACACTGTGTCCCATGGTGTCCCGCTTTTTCCCCCGCTGTTTCCCCCGCTGAGTCCCCTTTGTGTCCCCACTGTGTCCCGCTGTGTCCCGCTGTGTCCTAGCTGTGTCCCCCGCTGTGTCCCGCTGTGTCCTGCTGTGTCCTCGCTGTGTCCCCCGCTGTCTGCCGCTCTGTCCCCCGCTGTGTCTCACGCTTTATCCCTTCTGTCTCCCACTCTGTCCCTCGCTGTGTCTCACGATTTGTCCTTGCTTTGTCCCACTGTGTCCCGCTGTGTCCCGCTGTGTCCCCACTGTGTCCCGTGGTGTCCACAGCTGTGTAACACGCTGTGTAATGCTGTGTACCCGCTGTATCGACGCTGTGTCCCGCTGTGTCCCGCTGTGTCCTCACTGTGTTCCCCGCTGTGTCCCGCTGTGTACCCCTCTGTGTCCCCTGCTGTGTCCCGCATTGTCCCGCTGTGTACTGCTGTGTCGCCTGCTGAGTCCCGCTGTGTCCCCGCTGTGTCCCAATGTGTCCTCGCTGTGTCCCCCGCTGTGTCCCACTGTTTCCCAACTGTGTCCCCCGCTGTGTCCCGCTGTGTCCTGCTGTCTCCCCCTCTGTGTCCCCGGCTGTGTCCCTCTGTGTCCCCCGCTTTGTCACCGCTGTGTCCCGTTGTGTCCTCGCTGTGTCCCCCTCTGTCTCCCGCTCTGTCCCCCGCTGTGTCTCACGCTTTCTCCCCGCTGTGTCCAACTGTGTCCCGCTGTGTCCCGCTGTGCCCCCACTGTGTCCCGTTGTGTCCACAGCTGTGTACCACGCTGTGTAACGCTGTGTCCCCGCTCTATCGACGCTGTGTCCCGCTGGGTCCCGCTGTGTCCTCGCAGTGTTCCCCGCTGTGTCCCGTTGTGTCCCCCGCTGTGTCCCCCTCTGTGTCCTCTCTGTGTCCCCCAATATATCCCGCTGTGTCCTCGATGGGTCCCCCGCTGTGTCCCGCTGTGTCACACTGTGTCCCATGGTGTCCTGCTGTGTCTTTGCTGTGTCCCCCGCTGTCCCCCACTTTGTCCCTATCTGTGTCCCGCTGTGTCCCGCTGTTTCCTCGCTGTGTCCCCCGCTGTGTCCCGCTGTGTCCTTGCTGTGTCCCCCCTTGTGTTTCGCTGTTTCCTCGCTGTGTCCCCCCCTGTGTGCCGTTGTGTCCCCAGCTGTGTACCCCGTTGTGTCCCACTGTGGCTCCGCTGTATCAATGCTGTGTCCCGCTGTGTCCTCGTTGTGTACCGCTCTGTACCCCTCTGTGTCCCCCGCTGTGTCCCGCTGTGTCCCGCTGTGTACTGCTGTGTCCCCCACTGAGTCCCGCTGTGTCCACCCTGTGTCCCACACTTTGTCTCTCTTTGTCCCGCTGTGTCCTCGCTGAGTTCCCCGCTGTGTCCCGCTGTGTCCCCCACTGTGTCCCCCGCTGTGTCCCACTGTGTCCTGCTGTGTACTCCGTTGTGTCCAGCTGTGTCCCGCTGTGTCCCCCGCTGTGTCCCGCTGTGTCCCATTGTGTCCCACTATGTCCCTTCTGTGTCCTCGCTGTGTACTCCTTTGTGTCAGGCTGTGTCAACGCTGCGTCTCACTGTGTCCCCTCTCTGTCTGCGCTGTCCCCCGCTGTGTCCCCCGCTGTGTTCTGCTGTGTCCCGCTGTGTCCCCCGCTTTGTCCCGCTGTGACCCCGCTGAGTCCCCGCTGTATCCTCGCTGTGTCCCCCGCTGTGTCCAGCCGTGTCCTCGCTGGGTCCCGCTGTGTCCCGCTCTGTCCCTGCTGTGTCCTGCTGTGTCCCGCTGTGTCCCCGCTTTGTGCCCGCTGTGTCCCGCTGTGTACTTCGTTGTGTCAGGCTGTGTCCCCCGCTTTGTCCCGCTGTGTGCCCGCAGTGTTCCCGCTGTGTCCCGCTGTGTCACACTGTGTCCCATGGTGTCCTGCTTTGTCCCCAGCTGTGTCCCCCGCTGAGTCCCCTCAGTGTCCTGCTGTGTCCTTGCTGTGTGCCCCGCTGTCTCCCACTTTGTCCCACGCTGTGTCCCACTGTGTCCTCGCTGTGTCCCCCGCTGTGTCCCGCTATGTCCCCGCTGTGTCCCAAGCTGTGTCCCGCTGTGTCCCGCTGTATACCCAGCTGTGTCCTGCTATGTTCCCACAGTGTCCCCGCTGTGTCCCCGCTGTGTCCTGCTGTGTCCTCGATGTGTCCCCCGCTGTGTTCCGTTGTGTCTCCAGCTGTGTACCCCGCTGTGTCCCGCTGTGTTCCCGCTGTATCGACGCTGTCTCCCGCTGAGTCCCGCTTGTGTCCCGCTTTGTCCCCCGCTGGTGTCCCCCGCTGAATTCCCCGCTGTGTCCCCGCTGTTGTCCCGCTC
>NW_012301244.1:0-3383 GCF_000151885.1 Dipodomys ordii | reverse complement strand
AAGAAGAAGACGGAGAAGGCGAAAGAGAAGAATTAGGAGTAGGAGAAGCAAAAGGATAAGCAGAAGCAGAAAGAGACGCAGAAGGAGAAGCAGCACGAGAAGTAGGAGAAGCAGGAGAAGCAGAAGCAGGAGAAGCAGAAGAAACAGAAGACGCAGAAGCAGAATGAGAAGCAGAAGGAGAAATTGAAGCAGAAGCAGAAGCAGAAGGAGAAGCAGAAGCAGAAGGAGAAGCAGAAGAAGGAGAAGGAGAAGCAGAAAGGGAAGCAGAACGAGAAGCAGGAGAAGCAGTAGCAGGAGAAGCAGAAGCAGAAGAAACAGAAGAAGGAGAGGAAGCAAGAGCAGAAGGAGAAGTAGAAACAGAAGGAAAAGCAGAAAGAGAAGCAGGAGAAGCAGAAGAAGCAGCAGCAGGAGAAGCAGAAGCAGAAGAAGCCGAAGAAGCAGAAGCCGAACCTGAAGCAGAAGGAGAAGCAGGAGAAGCAGAAGAACCAGAATCTGGAGAAGCAGAAGGAGAAACAAAGCAGAAAGAGAAGCAAAAGCAGAAGGAGAAGCAGAAGGAGAACAGAAGAAACAGAAGAAGCAGAGGCAGTAGCAGAAGAAGCAGAAGATGCAGAAGCAGAAGGAGAAGCAGAAGAAGGAGCAGGAGAAGGAAAAGCAGCAGGAGAAGCAGAAAGAGCAAAAGAAGGAGAAGCAGGAGGTGGAGAATCAGGAGATGCAGAAGAAACAGGAGATGGACTAGAAGCAGAAGCAGAAGGAGAAGCAGAAACAGAAGGAGAAGCAGAAAGAGAAAGAGGGGAAGCAGAAGAAACAGAAGCAGGAGAAGCAGAAGCATAAGAATCCGAAGAAGCAGAAGCAGAACCTGAAGCAGAAGGAGAAGCAGGAGAAGCAGAAGAAGCCGAATCTGGAGAAGCAGAATGAGAAGCTGAAGGAGAAGCAGAAGCAGAAGCAGAAAGAGAATCAAAAGCAGAAGGAGAAGCAGAAGAAACAGAAGAAGCACAAGCAGTAGCAGTTGCAGCAGAAGCAGAAGGAGAAGCAGAAGGAAAAGTAGAAGAACGAGAAGGAGAAGGAGAAACAGAAGGAGAAGCAGAAGGAGAAGCAGGAGAAGCAGAAAGAGAAGCAGGTAAAGCAGCAGAAGAAGAAGCAGAAGGAGAATCAGAAGGAGAAGCAGAAGGAGGAGCAGCAGAAGAAGTAGAACCAGAAATTCAGGCAGGACAAACAGAAGAAGTAGAAGCAGAAGCAGAAGGAGAAGCAAAAAGAGAAGCAGTAGGAGAAGTAGAAGAAGCAGCAGAAGGAGAAGCAGCAGAAGAAGCAGAAAAACAAGCAGGAGAAGCAGAAGCAGAAAGAGAAGTAGAAGCAGAAGAAGCAGAAGCAGAAGAAGAAGCAGTAGAAGCACAAGAAACAGAAGCAGGAGAAGCAGAAGCAGAAGATAAAGAAGAAGCATAAGAAGCAGAAGCAGAGGGAGAAACAGAAGAAGGAGAAAGAGCAGGAGAATGTGAAGCAGAAGGAGATGAAGAAGCAGAAAGAGAAGCAGAACAGAAGGAGAAGAAGAAGGAGAAGTTGGAGAATCAGAAGAAGCAGAAGCAGAAGCAGAAAGAGAAGGAGAAGAAGGAGAAGGAGAAGCAGAAGGAGAAGGACAAGCAGGAGAAGCAGAAGAAGCAGAAGCGGGAGAAGAAGAAGAAGAAGAAGAAGAAGAAGAAGAAGAAACAGAAGAAAGAGAAGGAGCAGAAGGAGAAGCAGAAGCAGAAGGAGAAGCAGAAGAAGGAGAAGCAGAAGGAGAAGCATAAAGAGAAACAGAAGGAGAAGCAGGAGAAGCAGAAGCAGGAGAAGCAGAATCAGAAGAAATAGAAGAAGGAGAAGAAGCAGAAGCAGAAAGAGAAGCAGAAACAGAAGGAGAAGCAAAAATAGAAGCAGAAGAAGCCGAAGAAGCAAAAGCAGAACCTAAAGCAGAAGGAGAAGCAGGAGAAGCAGAAGAAGCAGAATCTGGAGAAGAATAAGGAGAAGCAGAAGCAGAAAGAGAAGCAAAAGCAGAAGGAGAAGCAGAATGAGACGCAGAAGAAACAGAAGAAGCAGAATCAGTAGCAGAAGAAGCTGAAGATGCAGAAGCAGAAGGAAAAGCAGAAGACGAGAAGGAGAAGGAGTAGGAGAAACAGAAAGAGAAGCAGAAAGAGAAGCAGAAGAAGGAGCAGGAGAAGGAAAAGCAGCAGGAGAAGCAGAAAGAGCAGCAGTAGGAGAAGCAGAAGCAGAACCTGAAGCAGAAGGAGAAGCAGGAGAAGCAGAAGAAGCAGAATCTGGAGAAAAAGGAGAACCAGAAGGAGAAGCAGAAGCAGAAAGAGAAGCAGAAACAGAAGGAGAAGCAGAAAGAGAAGCAGAAGAAACAGAAGAAGCAGAAGCAGTAGCAGAATAAGCTGAACATGCAGAAGCAGATAGAGAACCAGAAGGAATAGCAGAATAACGACAAGGAGAAACAGAAGGAGAAGAAGAATGAGAAGCCGAAGGAGAAGCAGGAAAAACAGAAGAAGCAGAAACAGACGGAGAAGCAGAAGAAGGAGAAGCAGAAGCAGAAGAAGAAGCAGAAGGAAAAGCACAAGCAGAAGGAGATGCAGAAGGAGTAGCAGGAGAAGCAGAAGAAGCAGAAGCAGAAGGAGAAGAAGAAGGAGAAGAAGCAGAATCAGAAGAAGCAGAAGGAGAAGTAGAAAGAGAAGCCGACGAAGAGAAGCAGAACGAGAAGCAGGAGAAGCAGAAGAAGCAGAGCGGGAGAAGCAGAAGAAGAAGAAACAGAAGAAATAGAAGGAGCAGAAGCAGAAGGAGGAGCAAAAGCAGAAGGAGAAGCAGAAAGAGAAGCAGGAAAAGCAGAAGAAGCAGAAGCAGGAGAAGCAGAAGCAGAAGAAACAGGAGAAGGACAAGAAGCAGAAGCAGAAGCAGAAGGAGAAGGAGAAGCAGAAAGAGAAGAACTAGAAGCAGAAGACGCAGGAAAAGCAGAAGCAGCAGAAAGAGAAGAAGAAGAAGAAGAAGAAGAAGAAGAAGAAGAAGAAGAAGAAGAAGAAGAAGAAGAAGAAGAAGAAGAAGAAGAAGAAGAAGAAGAAGAAGAAGAAGACGAAAAAGATGATAAAGAAGAAGAAGAAGAAGAAGAAGAAGACGAAGAAGAAGAAGAAGAAGAAGAAGAAGAAGAAGAAGAAGAAGAAGAAGAAGAAGAAGAAGAAGATGAAGAAGAAGATGAAGAAGAAGAAGAAGAAGGAAAAGGAGGAGAAGGAGAAGAAGAAGGAGAAGGAGAAGCTGTAGAAGCAGAAGAAGATGCTGATGGTGACGCTGAAGAAGCAGAAGCTGAAGGAGAAGCTTGATCAGCAGAAGAAGCAGAGACAACAGGTGCAGCAGGTGAAGGAGAATGA
>NW_012301243.1:0-3383 GCF_000151885.1 Dipodomys ordii | reverse complement strand
GGAGATGCAGAAGCAGAAGGACAATCTGGAGAAGCAGAAGAATCTGAAGCGGGAGAAGCAGAAGAAGAAACAGAAGAAGGAGAAAGAGCAGAAGGAGAAGCAGAAGCAGAAGGAGAAGCAGAAATAGAAACAGAAGCAGAAGAAGCAGTTACAGGAGAAGCAGAAGCAGAAGAAACAGAAGAAGCCCAAGAAGCAGAAGGAGAAACTGAAGCAGAAGGACAAGCAGAAGCAGCAGAAGCTGGAAAAGCAGAAGCAGAAGATACAGAACAAGCAGAAGAAGCAGAAGCAGAACGAGAAGCAGAAGAATAAGAAGGAGAAAGAGAAGGATTAGGAGTAGGAGGAGCAGAAGCAGAATTAGAAGCAGAAAGAGAAGCAGAAGGAGAAGCAGAAGGAAAAACAGATGAAGCAGAAGCTGGAGAAGCAGAAGCAGAAGCAGAATGAGAAGCACAAGAAGGAGAAATTGAAGGAGAAGGAGACTGAGACTGAGAAGCAGAAGGAGAAGTAGGAGAAGCAGAAGAAGGAGAAGCAGGAGAAGCAGAAGCAGAAGAAACAGAAGAAGGAGAAGAGCAGAAGCAGAAGGAGAAACAGAAGCAGAAGGAGAAGCAGAAGAAGCAGAAGCTGAAGCAGAAGAAACTGAATAGCAGAAAAAGAAGAAGAAGCAGAAGAAGAATTAGCAGGAAAAACAGAAGAAGAAGAAGGAGAAGGAGAAAGAGAAGGATTAGGAGTTGGAGAAAGAGACAGATAAGCAGAAGCAGAAAGAGGAGAAGGAGAAGGAGAAGCAGGAGAAGCAGAAAAAGCAGAAGCAGGAGAAGCAGAAGCAGAATGAAAAGCAATGAAGGAGAAATTGAAACAAAGAAGATGCAGAAGGAGAAGCAGAAGCAGAAGGAGAAGCAGAAGAAGGAGAAGGAGAAGGAGAAGCAGAAGAATAAGAATAAAGAGAAACAGAAGGAGAAGCAGGAGAAGCATAAGCAGAAGAAATAGAAGAAGGAGAAGAAACAGAAACAGAAAGAGAAGCAGAAACAGAAGGAGAAGCAGAAATAGAAGCAGAAGAAGCCGAAGAAGCAGAAGCAGAACCTGAAGCAGAAGGAGAAGCAGGAGAAGCAGAAGAAGCAGAATCTGGAGAAGAAGAAGGAGAACCAGAAAGAGAAGAAGAAGCAGAAAGAGAAGCAAAAGCAGAAGGAGAAGCAGAAGAAACAGAAGAAGCAGAAGCAGTAGCAGAAGAAGCTGAAGATGCAGAAGCAGAAAGAGAAGCAGAAGGAATAGCAGAAGAACGAGAAGGAGAAGGAGAAACAGAAGGAGAAGAAGAAGGAGAAGAAGAAGGAGAATCAGGAAAGGCAGAAGAAGTAGAATCAGACGGAGAAGCAGAAGAAGGAGAAGGAGAAGCAGAAGCAGAAGAAGAAGCAGACGAAAAGCACAAGCAGAAGGAGATGCAGAAGGAGAAGCAGGAGAAGCAGAAGAAGCAGAAGCAGAAGGAGAGAAGAAGTAGAAGAAGCAGAATCCGAAGAAGCAGAAGCAGAAGTAGAAAGAGAAGTCGACGAGGAGAAGCAGAACGAGAAGCAGGAGAAGCAGAAGAAGCAGAAGCGGGAGAAGCAGAAGAAGAAGAAACAGAAGAAGGAGAAGGAGCAGAAGCAGAAGGAGAAGGAAAAGCAGAAGGAGAAGCAGAAAGAGAAGCAGGAAAAGCAGAAGAAGCAAAAGCAGGAGAAGCAGAAGCAGAAGAAACAGGAGAAGGACAAGAAGCAGAAGCAGAAGGAGAAGCAGAAACAGAAGGAGAAACAGAAAGAGGAGGGGAAGCAGAAGAAGAAGAAGCAGGAGAAGCAGAAGCATAAGAATCCGAAGAAGCAGAAGCAAAACCTGAAGCAAAAGCGGAAGCAGGAGAAGCAGAAGAAGCAGAATCTGGACAAGCTGAATGAGAATCTGAAGGAGAAGCAGGAGCTGAAAGAGAATCAAAAGCAGAAGGAGACGCAGAAGAAACAGAAGAAGCAGTAGCAGTTGCAGCAGAAGGAGAAGCAGAAAGAAAAGCAGAAGGACGAGAAGGAGAAGGAGAAACAGAAGGAGAAGCAGAAGGCGAATGAGAAGGAGAAGCGGAAGAAGCAGAAGGAGAAGCAGAAGCAGAAGAAGCAGAAGGAGAAGCAGAAGGAGAAACAGAAGCAGAAGAAGCAGCAGAAGCAGAAGAAGATGCAGAAGGAGAAGCAGGAGAAGCAGAAGAAGCAGAAGCAGAAGGAGAAGTAGAAGTAGGAGAAGGAAGAGCCGCAGAAGAAATAGGAGAAGCAGAAGGAGAAGCAGAAGCAGAATGAGAAGCAGAAAGAGAAGCAGTAGAAGCAGAAGAAGCAGGAAAAGAAGAAGAAGAATAAAGACAAGAAGAAGAAGAAGAAGAAGAAGAAGAAGAAGAAGAAGAAGAAGAAGAAGAAGAAGAAGAAGAAGAAGAACAAGAACAAGAACAAGAACAAGAAGGAGGAGGAGGAGGAGGAGGAGGAGGAGAAAGAGAGGCTTAAGGAGAAGCAGTAGAAGCAGAAGAAGCAGAAGCAGGAGAAGCAGAAGCAGAAGTAAAAGAATAAGCAAAAGAAGCAGAATCAGAGGGAGAAGCAGAAGAAGGAGAAGGAGCAGAAGCAGAAGGAGAATCAGAAGGAGAAGCAGAAGAAGGAGAAGCAGAAGCAGAAGAAGCAGCAGAAGGAGAAGCAGAAGCAGAAGAAGATGCAGAAGGAGAAGCAGGAGAAGCAGAAGAAGCAGAAGCAGAAGGAAAAACAGAAGTAGGAGAAGGAGAAGGACTAGGAAGGGCAGCAGAAGCAATAGGAGAAGCAGAAGGAGAAGCAGAAGCAGAATGAGAAGCAAAAAGAGAAGCAGTAGAAGCAGAAAAACCAGGAGAAGCAGAAGAAAGAGAAGAAGAAGAAGAAGAAGAAGAAGAAGAAGAAGAAGAAGAAGAAGAAGAAGAAGAAGAAGAAGAAGAAGAAGAAGAAGAAGAAGAAGCATAAGGAGAAGCATAAGGAGAAGCATAAGGAGAAGCATAAACAGAAGGAGAAAAAAAGGAGAAGCAGGAGAATCAGAAGAAGCAGAAGTAGAAACAGAAAGAGAAGTAGGAGAAGAAGAAGCAGAAGTAGAATCAGAAGAAACAGAAGAAGAAGAAGAAGAAGAAGAAGAAGAAGAAGAAGAAGAAGAAGAAGAAGAAACAGAAGCAAAAGAAATAGAAGAAGGAGAAGAGCAGAAGCAGAAGCAGAAGGAAAAGCAGAAGCAGAAGGAGAAGCAGAAAGAGAAGCAGGAGAAGCTGAAGAAGCAGGAGAAGCAGAAGCAGAAGAAACAGGAGAAGCCGAAGAAGCAGAAGCAGAATCTGAAGCTAGAAGGAGAAACAGAAGAAGCACAATCTGAAGCAGAAGCAGAAGAAACAGGAA
>NW_012301242.1:0-3384 GCF_000151885.1 Dipodomys ordii | reverse complement strand
CTGTGTAACGCTGTGTGCCCGCTGTATCGACGCTGTGTCCCTCTATATCCTGGCTGTGTCCCCCGCTGTCTCCAGCTCTGTCCCCCGCTGTGTCTCACGCTTTGTACCCGCTGTGTCCCACTGTGTCCCGCCGTGTCCTGCTGTGCCCCCACTGTGTCCCGTTGTGTCCACAGCTGTGTACCACGCTGTGTAACTCTGTGTGCCCGCTGTATCGGTGGTGTGTCCCGCTGTGTCCTGCTGTGTCCTCGCTGGGTCTCCCGCTGGGTCCCGCTGTGTCCCCCGCTGTGTCCCGCTATTTCCCGCTGTGTCCTCGCTGTGTCCCCCGCTGTGTCCCGTTGTGTTCCTAGATGTGTACCCCGTTGTTTCCTGCTGTATCGACTCTGTGTCCCACTGGGTCCCGCTGTTTCCTTCCTGTGTTCCCCGCTGTGTCTCGCTGTGTCCCCGCTGTATCGACGCTGTGTCCCTGCTGTGTGCCCGCTGTGTCCCGCTGTGCACCCTGCTGTGTCCAGCTGTGTCACCGCTGTGTTTAGCTGTGGCCACTCTCTCTCTCCGCTGTCCCCTGCTGTTTCCCCTGCTGTGGCCCGCTGTGGCCCACTTTGTCCCCCGCTTTGTCCTGCTGTGTCCCGCAGTGTCCCCGCTGTGTCCCGCTGTGTAACACTGTGTCCCGTGTTGTCCCACTTTGTCCCACGCTGTGTCCCCCGCTGAGTCCCCTCTGTGTCGCCGCTGTGTCCCGCTGTGTCCTCGCTGTGTCCCCCGCTGTCTCCGGCTTTGTCTCCCGCTGTGTTCCGCTGTGTCCCGCTGTGTCCCCGCTGTGTCCCCAGCTGTGTCCCGCTGTGTCCTGCTGTGTCCTCCCTGTGTCCCCAGCTGTGTACCCCACTGTGTCCCACTGTGTCCCATCTGTATCGATGTTAGGTCCCGCTGGGTCCCGCTGTGTCATCCCTGTGTCCCCCGCTGTGTCCCGCTGTGTCCCCGGCTGTGTCTCTGCTGTGTCCCCGCTGTGTCCCGCTTTGTCCCACTGTGTACAGCTGTGTCCCCCGCTGAGTCCCGCTGTGTCCCAATGTGTCCCAATGTGTCCTCGCTCTGTCCCCCTCAGTGTCGCGCTGTGTCCCCCGCTGTGTCCCACCGTGTCCCCGCAGGGTCACTGCTGTTTCCCGCTGTGTCCCGCTGTGTTCCGTGGTGTCCCTCTTTGTCCCCCGTTGCGACCCCCATTGAATCCCCGCTGTGTCACTGCTGTGTCCCGCTGTGTCCTCGCTGTGTCCCCCGCTGTCTCCCTCTCTGTTCCCCGCTGTGTCGTGCTGTGTCCCGCTGTGTCCCGCTGTTTCCTCGCTGTGTCCCCCGCTGTGTCCCGTTGTGTCCCCAGCTGTGTACCTCGCTGTGGCCCAATGTGTCCTCGCTGTGTCATGCTCTGTCCTGCTCTGTCCCCGCTGTGTCCCGCTGTGTCCCGCTGTGTCCCCTCTGTGTGCCCGCTGTGTCCCTCTGTGTAACCCGCTGTGTCCAGCTGTGTCCCCGCTGTGTCCCGCTGTGTCCCCTCTCTGTCCCCCGCTGTGTCCCCCGCTGTGTCCCGCTGTGTCCCGCTGTGTCCCGCTGTGTCACACTGTGTCCCGTGTTGTCCCGCTTTGTCCCCCGCTGTGACCTCGTTGTGTTTCCCGCTGTGTCCCGCTGTGTACCACTCTGTGACCCCGCTGTGTCCCGCTCGGTATCCCGCTGTGTCCCTCTATGTTCCCGCAGTGTCCCCGCTGTGTCCCGCTGTGTCCTTGCTGTGTCCACTGCTGTGTCCCGTTGTGTCCCCAGCTGTGTTCCCCGTTGGGTCCTGCTTAGTCCCCCGCTGTGTCCGCCGCTGTGTCCCTGCTGTGTCCTTGGTGTGTCCCCGCTGTGTCCCGCTGTGTCCCGCTTTGTCCTCGCTTTGTCCCAAGCTGTGTTCCGCTGTGGCCCCCGCTGTGTCCCGCTGTGTCCCTGCTGTGTCCCACTCCCCCGCTGTGTCCCGCTGTGTCCCTGCTGTGACCCGCTCTGTCCCCGCTGTATTGACACTGTGTCCCGGTGTGTCCCACTGTGTCCGCGCTGTGTTCCCGGCTGTGTCCCGCTGTGTACCCTTCTGTGTCCCCCACTGTGTCCCGCAGTGTCCCCGGCTGTGACCTCGCTGTGTTCCGCTGTGTCCCCCGCTGTGTCCCCACTGTGTGCCCCCGGTGTCCCGCTGTGTCCCCTCTCTGTCCCCAGCTGTCCCCCGCTGTTTCCCCCACTGTGTCCCACTGTGTCCCGCTGTGTTGCCCCTTTTGCCCCGCTGTGCCCCTGCAGTGTCCCCGCTGTGTCCCACTGTGTCACACTGTGTCCCGTATTGTCCTGCTTTGGCCCCCGCTGTGACCTCGCTGTGTTTCTGTGTCCCGCTGTGTACCCTTCTGTGTCCTCCTCTGTGTCCCGCTGTGTACCCCGCTGTGTCCAGCTGTGTCCTCGCTGTGTCCCCCGCTGTCTCCTGCTTTGTCCCACGCTGTGTCCCGCTGTGACCCGCTGTGTCCTCGCTGTGTCCCCCGCTGTGTCCCGTTGTGTCCCGCTGTGTCCCCGCTGTGTCCCGCTGTGTCCCGCTGTGTCCCGCTGTGTCCCACGCTGTGTCCCGCTGTGTCCACTGCTGTGTCCCGCTGTGTTCCCGCTGTGTCCCCCTGTGTCCCCCACTGTGTCCCGCTGTGTCCCGCTGTGTCCTTGCTGTGACCCGCTCTGTGCCCGCTGTATCGATGCTTTGTCCCGCTCTGTCCTACTGTGACCGCGCTGTGTTCCCCGCTGTGGCCCGCTGTGTACCCCTCTGTGTCCCCTGCTGTGTCCCGCTGTGTCGCCTGCTGTGACCTGCTGTGTCCCGCTGTGTCCCCCACTGTGTCCCTGCTGTCTCCCCGCTGTGTCACACTGTGTCCTGCTGTGTACTGCTGTGTCTCCCGCTGAGTTCCTCTGTGTCCCGCTGTGGCCCAATGTGTCCTCGCTGTGTCAGGCTCTGTCTTGCTCTGTCCCCGCTGTGTCCCGCTATGTCCCGCTGTGTCCCCACTGTGTGCCAGCTGTGTCCCTCTGTGTACCCTGCTGTGTCCAGCGGTGTCCCCGCTGTGTCCCATTGTGTCACCTCTCTGTCCTCTGCTTCCCCCCTGTGTCCCCCGCTGTGTCCCGCTGTGTCCCGCTGTGTCCTGCTGTGTCACACTGTGTCCCGTGTTGTCCTGCTTTGTCCCCCACTGTGACCTCGTTGTGTTTCCCGCTCTGTCCCGCTGTGTACCACACTGTGACCCCACTGTGTAAGACTCTGTACCCCGCTGTGTCCCGCTATGTTCCCGCAGTGTAACCGCTGTTTCCCGCTGTGTTCTTCGCTGTATCCACTGCTGTGTCCCGTTGTGTCTCCAGCTGTGTACCCTGCTG
>NW_012301241.1:0-3384 GCF_000151885.1 Dipodomys ordii | reverse complement strand
CTTCTGCTTCTGCTTCTCCTTCTGCTTCTGCTTCTCCTCTTCTCCTTCTTCTGTTTCTTTTGCTTCTGATTCTTCTGCTTCTTCTTCTTCTGTTTCTTCTGATTCTCCTTCTGCTTCTCCTTCTTCTTCTTCTCTTTCTGCATCTACTTCTGCTTCTTCTGATTTTCCTGCTTCTCCTTCTTGTTCTTCTGTTTCTGCTTCTCTTTCTGCTTCTGCTTCTCCTTCTGCTGCTCCTTCTCCTTCTCCTTTTTCTGCCTCTCCCACTGCTTCTGCTTCTTTTGCTTATTCTTTTTCTTCTGCTTCTGCTTCTCCTACTTCTGCTTATACTGCTTCTCAATATGCTTCTCCTTATGCTTCTCCTTATGCTTCTCCTTATGCTTCTCCTTATGCTTCTCCTTTTGCTTCTTCTTCTTCTTCTTCTTCTTCTTCTTCTTCTTCTTCTTCTTCTTCTTCTTCTTCTTCTTCTTCGTCTACCATCTTCTTCTTCTTCTTCTTCTTCATCATCTTCATCTCCTTCTTCTTCTTCTTCTTCTTCTTCTTCTTCTTCTTCTTCTTCTTCTTCTTCTTCTTCTTCTTCTTCTTCTTCATCTTCTTCTTCTTCTTCTTCTGCTGCTTCTTCTCATTCTACTGCTTCTGCTTTTCCTGCTTCTTCTTCTTTTTCTGCTTCTCTTTCTGCTTTTCCTTCTGTTTCTGCTTCTACTTCTGCTTCTGCTTCTTCTCCTTCTTCTGTTTCTTCCGCTTCTGCTTCTCCTGCTTCTGCTTCTTCTGCTTCTCCTTATGCTTCTCCTTATGCTTCTCTTTTTGCTTCTTCTTCTTCTTCTTCTTCTTCTTCTTCTTCTTCTTCTTCTTCTTCTTCTTCTTCTTCTTCTTCTTCTTCTTCTTCTTCTTCTTCTTCTTCTCTTCTCGTTCTTCTTCTCTTTCCTCTGCTTCTGCTTTTCCTGCTTCTTCTGATTCTCCTGCTTCACTTTCTGCTTTTCTTTCTGCTTCTGCTTCTCCTTCTGCTTCTGCTTCTTCTCCTTCTTCTGTTTCTTCTGCTTCTGCTTCTCCTGCTTCTAGTTCTGCTTCTCTTGCTGCTTCTACTTCTCCTTCTTTCGCTTCTCCTTCTGCTTCTCCTTATGCTTTTGCTTCTGCTTCAATTTCTCCTTCTGCTTCTCATTCTGCTTCTGCGACTTCTGTTTCTTCTGCTTCTTCTGCTTCTGCTTCTCCAGCTTCTCCTATTTCTCGTTATGCTTCTCCTTCTGCGTCTCTTTCTGCTTCTGCTTATCCTTTTGCTTCTCCTACTCCTTATCCTTCTCTTTCCCCTTCTCCGTCTTCTTCTTCTGCTTCTCCTGCTTCTTCTGCTTCTGCTTATTCTACTATTTCTGTTTCTTCTGCTTCTGCTTCAGTTTGTGCTTCTTCTGTTTCTCCTTCTGCTTCAGATTCTGCTTCTTCGTCTTCTCCTGTTTCTTATGCTTCTTCTTCTCCTGCTCCTTCTACTTCTCTTTCTGCTTCTCCTTCTGCTTCTGCTTCTCCTTCTGCTTCTGCTCTTCTCCTTCCTCTTGTTCTTTTGCTTCTGTTTCTTCTGCTTCTTCATGTTTATTTGCTTCTGTTACTTCTGCTTTTTCTTCTTCTGTTTCTTCTGATTCTACTTCTGCTTCTCGTTCTTCTCCTCTTTCTGCTTCTACTTCTGCTTCTTCTGATTCTCCTGCTTCTCCTTCTTATTCTCCTTCTGTTTCTGCTTCTCTTTCTGTTTCTGCTTCTCCTGCTGTTTTTCCTTCTCCTTGTCCTTCTTCTGCTTCTCCCACTGCTTCTGCTTCTTTTGCTTATTCTTTTTCTTCTGCTTCTGCTTCTTCTGCTTCTGCTTCTTCTGCTTCTACTGCTTCTCCTTATGCTTCTCCTTATGCTTCTCCTTATGCTGCTTCTTCTTCTTCTTCGTCTTCTTCTTCTTCTTCTCTTTCTTCTGCTTCTGCTTTTCCTGCTTCTTCTGCTTCTACTGCTTCTCTTTCTGCTTCTCATTCTGCTTCTGTTTCTCCTTTTGCTTCTCCTATTGCTTCTGCTGCACTACCTTCTCCTTCTCCTACTTCTGCTTCTCCTTTTGCTTCTGCTTCTTCTGCTTCTCCTGCTTCTCCTTCTGCATCTTCTTCTGCTTCTGCTTCTCCTTCTGCTGCTTCTTCTGCTTCTGCTTCTCCTTCTTCTGCTTCTCCTTCTGACTCTCCTTCTGCTGCTCCTTCTCCTTCTTGCTCTGATTCTGCTTCTTATGCTTATTCTTTTTCTACTGCTTCTGCTTCTCCTGCTTCTGCTGCTTCTACTGCTTCTCCTTATGCTTCTCCTTCTTCTTCTTCTCCTTCTTCTTCTTCTTCTTCTTCTTCTTCTTCTTCTTCTTCTTCTTCTTCTTCTTCTTCTTCTTCTTCTTCTTCTTCTTCTTCTTCTTCTTCTTCTTCTTCTCTTCTATTTCTTCTTCTTCTTCTTCTTCTTCTTCTTCTTCTTCTTCTTCTTCTTCTTCTTCTTCTTCTTCTTCTTCTTCTTCTTCTTGTCTTTCGTCTGCTTCTGCTTTTCCTGCTTATTCTGCTTCTACTGGTTCTCATTCTGCTTCTGCTTCTCCTTCTGCTTCTCCTATTCCTTCTGCTGCCCTTCCTTCTCCTTCTCCTTCTCCTACTTCTGCTTCTCCTGCTTTTGCTTCTTCTGCTTCTCCTGCTTCTCCTTCTGCATCTTCTTCTGGTTCTGCTTCTCCTTCTGCTGCTTCTTTTGCTTCTGCTTCTCCTTCTTCTTCTTCTCCTTCTGCTTCTCCTTCTGCTTCTCCTTCTGCTGCTCCTTCTGCTTCTCGTTCTGCTTCTGATTCTCCTTCTGCAATTCCTACTCCTAATCCTTCTCTTTCTCCTTCTCCTTCCTCTTCTTCTGCTTCTCGTTCTGCTTCTGCTTCTGCTTCATTTGCTAATTTTTTATCTTCTGCTTCTCATGCTTCTGCTTCTTCTGCTTCTCCTTATGCTTCTCCTTATGCTTCTCCTTATGCTTCTTCTTCTTCTACTTCAACTTCTTCTTCTTCTTCTTCTTCTTCTTCTTCATCTTCTTCTTCTTCTTCTTCTTCTTCTTCTTCTTCTTCTTCTTCATCTTCTTCTTCTTCATCTTCTTATTATTCTTCTCTATCTGATGCTTATGCTTTTCCTGCTTCATCTTCTTCAAATGCTTCTCTTTCAGCTTCTCATTCTGCTTCTGCTTCTCCTTCTGCATCTCCTATTGCTTCTGTGAATCTTCCTTCTCCTTCTCCAACTTCTCCTTCTCCTTCTACTTCTGCTTCTTCAGCTTCACCTGCTTCTCCTTCTGCATCTTATTCTGCTTCTGATTCTCCTTCTGCTGCTTCTTCTGATTGTGTTTCTCCTTCTGCTTCTCCTTCAGCTTCATCTGCTT
>NW_012301240.1:0-3384 GCF_000151885.1 Dipodomys ordii | reverse complement strand
TGTCCCGCTGTGCCCCCACTGTGTCCCGATGTGTCCACAGCTGTGTACCACGCTGTGTAACGCTGTGTCCCCGCAGTATCGACGCTGTATCCCGCTGTGTCCTCGCTGTGTTCACGGCTGTGTTCCCTGCTGTGTCCCGCAGTGTCCCCCGCTGTGTCCTCGTTGTGTCCCCCGCTGTGTCCCGCTGTGTCTTCGCTGTGTCCCCCGCTGTGTCCTGCTGTGTCCCCCGCTGTGTCCTGCTGTGTCCTCGCTGTGTCCCGCTCTGTCTCCCCCTTGTCCCCGCTGTGTCCCGCTGTGTCCCGTGGTGTCCCGCTTTGTCCCCCGCTCTGTCCTCCACTGAGTTCCCGCTGTGTCCCCGCCTTGTCCCGCTCTGTCCTCCCTGTGTCCCCCGCTGTGTCCCGCTGTGTCCCCTGCTGTGTCCTGCTGTGTCTACTGCTTTGTTCCTGCTGTGTCCCTCTGTGTCCCGCTGTGTCCCCCTGTGTCCTCACTGTGTCCCACGCTGTGTTCCGCTGAGTCCTTGCTGTGTCCCCCGATGTGCCCCGTTGTGTCCCCAGCTGTGTATCCCGCTGTATCGACGCTGTGTCCCACTGTGTCCCACTTTGTCCTCGCTGTGTCCCCTCCTGTCTCCCGCTCTGTCCCCCGCTGTGTCTCACGCTTTGTCCCAGCTGTTTCCCACTGTGTTCCGCTGTTTCCTGCTGTGCCCCCACTGTGTCCCGTTGTGACCACCGCTGTGTACCACGCTGTGTAACGCTGTGTCCCCGCTGTATCGACGCTGTGTCCCGCTGGGTCCCGCTGTGTCCTCGCTGTGTTCCCCGCTGTGTCCCGCACTGTCCCCTGCTGTGTCCCCCGCTGTGTCCTCGCTGTGTCTCCCGCTGTGTCCCGCTGTGTCCTCGCTGGGTCCCCCGCTGGGTCCCGCTCTGTCCCTGCTGTGTCCCGCTGTGTGCTGCTGTGTCCTCGCTGTGTCCCCTGCTGTCTCCCGCTCTGTCCCCTCTGTGTCTAACGATTTGTCCTCGCTGTGTCCCACTGTGTCCCGCTCTGTCTCGCTGTGCCCCCATTGTGTCCCTTGTGTCCACAGATTTGTACCACACTGTGTAACGCTGTATCACGCTGTATCGACGCTGGGTCCCGCTGGGTCCCGCTGTGTCCTCGCTGTGTTCCCTGCTGTGTCCTGCTGTGTCCCCCGGTGTGTCCCCCGCTGTTTTCCTGTCTGTGTCCCCCGCTGTGTCCCACTGTGTCCTCGCTGGGCCCCCCGCTGTTTCCCGCTGGTTCCCCCGCTGTGTCCCTCTGTATCCCGATGTGTCCCCTTCTCTGTACCCTGCTTTGTCCCGCTGTGTCCGCCGCTGTGTCCCGCTGTGTCCCCCGCTGTGTCCCGCTGTGTCTTTGCTGTGTCCCGCTCTGTCTCCCCCTTGTCCCCGCTGTGTCCCGCTCTGTCCCGTGGTGTCCCGCTTTGTCCCCCGCTGTGTCCCCCGCTGAGTCCCTGCTGTGTCCCCACTGTGTCCCGCTGTGTACTGCTGTGTCCCCCGATGAGTACCGCTGTGTCCCCGCTGTGTCCCCGCTGTGTCCCAATGTGTCCCTGGCTGTGTCCCGCTGTGTCTACTGCTGTGTTCCTGCTCTGTCCCGCTGTGTCCCCCTGTGTCCTCACTGTGTCCCACGCTGTGTTCCGCTGAGTCCTTGCTGTGTCCTCCGATGTGCCCCGTTGTGTCCCCAACTGTGTATCCCGCTGTGGCCCACTCTGTCCCCGCTGTATCTACCCTGTGTCCCGCTAGGTTCTGCTGTGTCCTCGCTGTGTCCACCGCTGTGTCCCGCTGTGTCCACCGCTATGTCCCGCTGTGTCCCCCGCTCTGTCCCGCTGTGTCCACCGCTGTGTCCCGCTGTGTCCCCCGCTGTGTCCCGCTGTGTCCTCGCTGTTTCCCCCGCTGTCTCCCGCTCTGTCCCCCTCTGTGTCTCACGCTTTGTCCCCGCTGTGTCCCACTGTGTTCTGCTGTGTCCCGCTGTGCCCCCACTGTGTCCCGTTGTGTCCACAGCTGTGTACCCCGCTGTGTAACGCTGTGTCCCCGCTGTATCGACGCTGTGTCCCGCTGGGTCCCGCTGTGTCCTCGCTGTGTTCCCCGCTGTGTCTCGCTGTGTCCCCCGCTGTGTCCCCCGCTGTGTCCTCGCTGTGTCACCTGCTGTGTCCCGCTGTGTCCTTGCTGTGTCCCCTGCTGTGTCCCGCTGTGTCCCCGCAGGGTTAACGCTGTTTCCCGCTGTGTCCCGTGGTGTCCCGCTTTGTCCCCCGCTGTGTCCCCCGCTGAGTCCCCGCTGTGTCCCCGCTGTGTCGCGCTCTGTCATCACTGTGTCCCCCGCTGTGTCCCGCTGTGACCCCTGCTGTTTCCCACTGTGTCTACTGCTGTGTTCCTGCTGTGTCCAGCTGTGTCCCGCTGTGTCCCCCTGTGTCCTCACTGTGTCCCACGCTGTGTTCCGCTGAGTCCTTGCTGTGTCCCCCGATGTGCCCCGTTGTGTCCCCAGCTGTGTACCCCGCTGTGGCCCACTCTGTCCCCGCTGTATCGATGCTGTGTCCCACTGGGTCCCGCTGTGTCCTCGCTGTTTCCACCGCTGTGTCCCGTTGTGTCCACCGCTGTGTCCCGCTGTGTCCCCGCTCTGTCCCGCTGTGTCCACCGCTGTGTCCCGCTGTTTCCCCCGCTGTGTCCCGCTGTGTCCCCCGCTCTGTCCCCCTGTGTCCACCGATGTGTCCCGCTGTTTCCCCCGCTGTGTCCCGCTCTGTCCCGCTGTGCCCCCACTGTGTCCCCTTGTGTCCACAGATTTGTACCACACTGTGTAACGCTGTATCCCCGCTGTATCGACGCTGGGTCCCGCTGGGTCCCGCTGTGTCCTCGCTGTGTTCCCTGCTGTGTCCCGCTGTGTCCCCCGATGTGTCCCCCGCTGTTTTCCTGTCTGTGTCCCCCGCTGTGTCCCGCTGTGTCCTCGCTGGGCCCCCCACTGTTTCCCGCTGGGTCCCCCGCTGTGTCCCTTTGTATCCCGATGTGTCCCCTGCTCTGTACCCTGCTTTGTCCCGCTGTGTCCGCCGCTGTGTCCCGCTGTGTCCCCCGCTGTGTCCCGCTGTGTCTTCGCTGTGTCCCGCTCTGTCTCCCCCTTGTCCCCGCTGTGTCCCGCTCTGTCCCGTGGTGTCCCGCTTTGTCCCCCGCTGTGTCCCCCGCTGAGTCCCCGCTGTGTCCCCGCTGTGTCCCGCTGTGTACTGCAGTGGCCCCCGTTGAGTACCGCTGTGTCCCCGCTGTGTCCCCGGCTGTGTCCCGCTGTGTCTACTGCTGTGTTCCTGCTCTGTCCCGCTGTGTCCCGCTGTGTCCCCCTGTGTCCTCACTGTGTCCCACGCTTTGTTCCGCTGAGTCC
>NW_012301239.1:0-1865 GCF_000151885.1 Dipodomys ordii | reverse complement strand
TCCTGGGCAGGAAGTCTATGAGACTCTTATCTCCAATAAACCACTAGAAAACTGGCAGTTTTGCTGTTGCTCAAGCGGTAGAGTGCTCACCTTGAGCTGAAGAGCACATGGACAACTCCCAAGCCCAGAGTTCAAACCCCATGACCGACATACATACACACAAAGGATTGAGGTAATATTCTAAGATCATTCTTTAAATCTAGATAGGCAATAGTGCCAATACAACCATTTAAGATTCTGTTTTTATTTCATAAAGTCTCATAGCATCCTTTTCAAAATCTGTGGGACATAAAACTAAGAATTTATTTGTGAAAAATCTGTTACCTTCTTCTATGCGTCTGTTCTTATAATAGAACTAGGTTATCTTCACTAAACATGGTAATACGATTCAAAGCTTGTATGAAGGCTCAAGCTACACCATTTTACAAGATTGTTATGCATTCCTTGATTTTACATACAGGATTATTGAGCAGGTGGACCAATATTCTCCAGAGATATCTGGATGCTTGATATTCACTCATATTTCACACCTTGTGGAAACACAAACCCCTGATATTATATATAGATAAATGTTTTTAGTGATTGCTCAAAGCAACTAAAATTAATTTAGGAATGAGTTAAGATTTAGATAACATTATAGCATAATAAAGCTGAATGATAACTACTTGAGCTGTACTGCAGAAGAGAGAGAGATGGGGAAGAATGGTGGATCACATAGGAGCTGTATGTCATTGGTATTGTTTCAAAAAACAGAAAGCCTTCAGAGAAGAGAACGAGAAAAATAAAGTGTCCTGATTCAAGTTTCTTTTTAATCCACCTGATAGTTTGGACTGAAAGTCAGATAACATGGGAAAAATAAAATAGAAAACAAAGCATTGTATAAAGCTGTTAAAATGTAAAAAAGTTGTAATAGGAATATAATTCATTTCCCAAAGAAATAAGAGAAAGAATAAAACTAACAATTGCTAATGTGGATAGAAGATGGATCACATTTTATCATATATAATTTTGAAAAAGCATACTAGGAATGAAAATTTTAAAAAGTCATAACTTAAAACACAATTTGTATTATAACTAGACAGTATAGTTCAGTGATAAAACTTTGGCCTAACCTATGTGAAGCAATTCTGTGATCTCCCAAGCATTACAAAGTACACACAAAGCACACACACACAAAACCCACATAAACAAACACACACATACACACATTTGGAATATTGTTATTATCATATTAAACAGAGGAAATTATCACAAACAGTAAAAGTATTTTAATATATGAAATCATAATATTGCTCATACTATTTAAAAGTTTAGTAGAAATAAAACAGTCACAAGATACTTGGATTGTTATAGATTAAGTTAATTGAAAATTAAGAAATAAAAGACATGAGAAATTTGCAAACAAGTTTTAAATAATAAACATTTTGAAACATGTATACTTTTATTTTGATAAAAGATTAATGGATGTTACTGGTGTTTTAAGACAAGATTTACTATATGATAACCAGGTGTTCTATATCTTGCTAGGCATGGCTATATCTCTAATCATTTCACTCTGGAAATTTTATGATAAGGTCTCATAGTTTCCCAGTCTCTCCCGAATTACAAACCCTATTTACATTACCCACCATAGTTAGAAAATGGAAACCACAAATCACTATGCCCAGCTCAGTTATTTGTTTAATTCAAGTATAAATATTTCCAAAAAGTGACCATGTAATGCAGCCTTTTTAAATAAAGTATGTGCTTCTTGAAAATACAGTATTCATTACTTGAACAAATATGTTTAGAACTTTAAGAAATTAAATTTAAATTTAAGAAATTAAATTTAAATTCATCAACCATATAAAATTTAAGAAAATAAT
>NW_012301238.1:0-3384 GCF_000151885.1 Dipodomys ordii | reverse complement strand
GACACAGCGGGACACAGCGGGGCCAAGGCAATGGACACAACGGGACACCGTGGGAGACAATGGGACACAGCGGGACAGAGCGCGACACAGCGGAGACATAGCGGGGGACACAGCGAGGACACAGCGGGACACACAATGTACACAGCGGGGGACAGCGGGGACACAGCGGGACACAGCGGGACACAGCGGGGACACAGCGGGGACAAAGCGTGGGACAGCAGGGAGACACAGCGGGACACAGCAGGACACAGCGGGACACAGCAGGACACAGTGGGACTCAGTGGAGCACATAGAGGCGGAGACAGCGGGACACAGTGGGACACAGCGGGACACAGTGGGGAAACAGGGGGACACAGCAGGGACACAGCGGGGACACAGCGGGACACAGAGGGACACAGCGGGACACAGTGGGACTCAGCGCGGGACACAGCGGGACACAGCGGGGACACAGCGGGGGACACAGCGGGGACACAGCGGGACACAGCGGGGACAAAGCGGGGGACACAGCGCGGACATAGCGGGACACAACGGGGGACACAGCGAGGACATAGAGGGATACAGCGGGAGACACAGCGGGACACAGCGGGACACATCGCGGACACAGCGGGGACACAGCTGGATACAGCCGGGACTCAGCGGGATACAGCCCGGGACAGAGCAGGACACAGCGTGGACACAGAGGGACACAGCGAGAAACAGCGGTGACAAAGCGGGGACAAAGCAGGACACAGCGGGGACACAGAGGGACACAGCGTGGACATAGCGGCGGAGAGGGTGGACACAATGGGCACAGCGGGGACACAGCGGGGACAAAGACAGGGACAGCAGGAAGACACAGCGGAACAATGAGACACAGCGGGACACAGTGGGACACAGCGGGGACACAGCGGAACACAGCGGGGGACACAGCGGGGACACAGCCGGTACACAGGGGTACACAGCGGGACAGAGCGGGGACACAGCGGGACACAGTGGGACACAGCTGGACACAGCGGGAGACACAACAGGACACAGCGGGGGACAGAGCAGGACACAGAGAGGGACAAAGCCGGAGACACAGCGGGACACAGCGGGGGACACAGCGGGACACTGCGGGACACAGTGGGGACAGAGAGGGACACAGCGGGGACACAGCGGAGGACACAGCGGGGGACAAAGCGAGACACCATGAGACACAGCTGGACACAGCGGGGACACAACGGGACACAGCGGGGACACAGCGGGGCACACAGCCTGGACACAGCGGGACACAACGGGGGACACAGCGAAGACATAGCGGGATACAGCGGGAGACACTGCGGGACACAGCGGGACACATCGGGGACACAGCGGGGACACAGCGGGACACAGCAGGGACACAGCGGGATACAGTCCGGGACAGAGCGGGACACAGCGTGGACACAGAGAGACACAGCGAGAAACAGCGGTGACAAAGCGGGGACAAAGCAGGACACAGCGGGGACACAGCGGGGACACAGCTGGACACAGCAGGACACAGCGGGACACAGTGGGACTCAGCGGGGACACAGAGGGGACACAGCAAGGACACTTCAGGGGACAGAGCCAGACACAGCGGGACACAGCGGAGACACAGCAGGACACAGCAGGGACACAGCGGGGACACAGCGGAACACAGCGGGACACAGCGGGACACAGTGGGACACAGCGGGGGACACAGCGGGGACACAGCGGGGACACAGAGGGGACTCAGCAATGACAGAACAGGGGACACTTTGGGACACGGGGGTGGACACAGCGGGGGACAAAGAGACGGACTCAGCGGGACACAGAGGGACACATCGGGGACACAGCAGGGACACAGCGGGACACAGCGGGGCCAAAGCAGTGGACACAACGGGACACCGTGGGAGACATAGTGGGACACAGCGGGACACAGGGGGGACACAGCAAGACACAGCGGGGCCAAGGCAGTGGACACAACGGGACACCGTGGGAGACAATGGGACACAGCGGGACACAGCGCGACACAGCGGAGACATAGCGGGGGACACAGCGAGGACACAGCGGGACACACAATGTACACATCGGGGGACAGCGGGGACACAGCAGGACATAGCGGGGACACAGCGTCGACAAAGCGTGGGACAGCAGGGAGACTCAGCGGGACACAGCGGGACACAGTAGGACACAGCGGGGACACAGCGGAAACACAGCGGGGGACACAGCGGGGACACAGCTGGGACACAGGGGTACACAGAGGGAGAGAGCGGGGACACAGCGGGACACAGTGGGACACAGCTGGACACAGCGGGAGACACAACGGGACACAGCGGGGACACAGCAGAGGACACAGCGGGGGACAAAGCGAGACACCACGGGACACAGCGGGACACAGAGGGGACACAGCGGGGACACAGCGGGGACACAGCGAGGACAAAGCCGAACACAGCGTGGCCACAGCGGTGGACAGCGGGGACACAGCGGGACACAGCGGTGACACAGCGGGGACAAAGATGGGGACAGCAGGGAGACACAATGGGACACAGTGGAACAAAGCAGGGACACAGCGGAACACAGCGGGGGACACAGCGGGGACACAGCCGAGACACAGGAGTACACAGCTGGACAGAGCGGGGACACAGCCGGGACACAGTGGGACACAGCTGGACACAGCGGGAGACACAACGGGACACAGCGGGGACAGAGCGGGACACGGAGGGGGACAAAGCGGGACACTGTGGGACACAGTGGGGACAGAGCGGGACACAGCTGTGACACAGCGGAGGACACAGCGGGGGACAAAGCGAGACACCACGGGATACAGCAGGACACAGCGGGGACACAGCGGGGACACAGCAGGGACACAGCGGGACACTGCGGGACACAGTGGGGACAGAGCAGGACACAGCGGGGACTCAGCAGAGGACACAGCGGGGGAGAAAGCGAGACACCACGGGACACAGCGGGACCCAGAGGGGACACAGCGGGGACACAGCGGGGACACAGCGAGGACACAGCCGAACACAGCGTGGCCACATCGGTGGAGAGCGGGGACACAGTGGGACACAGCGGAGACACAGAGGGGATTAAGACGGGGACAGCAGGGAGACACAATGGGACACAGTGGAACATAGCGGCTATTCTTCGGAACACAGCGGGGGACACATCGGGTACACAGCCGAGACACTGTAGTACTCTGCTGTATATAGCGGTGACTCAGCCCGGGACACCTTGTGACATATCTGGACTCAGCGGTAGACACAACGGGACAATGTTGTGATAGATCGGTACTCGTAGGGGTGACAAATCTGTATACTGCGTGGACACAGTGGGTGACAGTAGCGGGGACACAGCTGTGGACTCCTCTAGAAGTACATCTCCTGTGGGACTTAGTCGATACACCCACGTGGACTCCATCGGGGA
>NW_012301237.1:0-3385 GCF_000151885.1 Dipodomys ordii | reverse complement strand
CCGCTGTGTCCCGCTTTGTCCCCTGCTGTGTCCCCACTGTGTGCCCCTTGTGTCCCGCTGTGTACCCCGCTGTGTCCAGCTGTGTTCCCGCTGTGTCCCGCTGTGTCCCCTCTCTGTCCCCTGCTGTCCCCCTTAGTGTCTCCCGCTGTGTCCCCTCTCTGTCCCCTGCTGTCCCCCGCTGTGTCTCCCGCTGTGTCCCGCTGTGTCCCGCTGTGTCGCCCGCTTTGTCCCGCTGGGCACCTGCAGTGTCCCCGCTGTGTCACACTGTGTCCCTTGTTGTCCCGCTTTGGCCCCCGCTGTGACCTCGCTGTGTTTCTCGCTGTGTCCCGCTGTGTACCCTTCTGTGTCCTCCGCTGTGTCCCGCTGTGTCCCCCGCTGTGTCCTGCTGTGTCCCGCTCTGCTGTGTCCCGCTGTGTACCCCCTGTGTCCCCCGCTGTGTCCCGCTATGTTCCCCGCAGTGTCCCCCGCTGTGTCCCGCTGTGTCCCACTGTGTCCCGTGGTGTCCCAGTTTGTCCTTCGCTGTGTCCCCAGGTGAGTCCCCGCTGTGTCCCCGCTGTGTCCCCCCACTGGGTCCCGCTGTGTCCCCACAGGGTCACCGCTGTTTCCCGCTGTGACCCGCTGTGTTCCGTGGTGTCCCGCTTTGTCCCCCGCTGTGTCCCCGGCTGAGTCCCCGCTGTGCCCCCCGCTTTGTACCGCTGTGTCCGTGCAGTGTCCCCGCTGTGTCCCAATGTGTCACACTGTCCCGTGGTGTCCTGCTTTGTCCCCCGCTGTGTCCCCCACTGAGTCCCCTCTGTGTCGCAACTGTGTCCCGCTGTGTCCTCGCTGTGTCCCCCGCTGTGTCCCGCTGTGTCCCCCGCTGTGACCCGCTGTGTCCTGCTGTGTCCCCCACTGTGTCCCTGCTGTCTCCCCGCTGTGTCACACTGTTTCCCGCTGTGTACTGCTGTGTCTCCTGCTGAGTTACTCTGTGTCCCGCTGTGTCCCAATGTGTCCTCGCTGTGTTACGCTCTGTCCTGCTCTGTCCCCGCTGTGTCCTACTTTGTCCCGCTGTGTCCCCACTGTGTGCCCGCTGTGTCCCTCTGTGTACCCCGCTGTGTCCGCTGTGTCCCCTCTCTGTCCTCTGCTATCCCCCGCTGTGTCCCCCGCTGTGTCCCCCGCTGTGACCCGCTGTGTCCCGCTGTGTCCCCCGCTGTGTCCCCACTGTGTGCCCCCTGTGTCCCACTGTGTACCCCGCTGTGTCCAGCTGTGTTCCCGCGGTGTCCACTGCTGTGTCGTGCTGTGTACCCCGCTGTGTCCCTCTATGTTCCCGCAGTGTCCCCGCTGTGTCCCGCTCTGTCCTGCTGTGTCCCGCTGTGTCCCCCTGTGTCCCCCGCTGTGTCCCGCTATGTTCCCGCAGTGTCCCCGCTGTGTCCCGCTGTGTCCCTCTGTGTCCCGTGATGTCCCAGTTTGTCCTTCGCTGTGTCCGCAGGTGAGTCCCCGCTGTGTCCTGCTGTGTCCCCCACTGGGTCCCGCTGTGTCCCCACAGGGTCACCGCTGTTTCCCGCTGTGACCCGCTGTGTTCCATGGTGTCCCGCTTTGTCCCCCGCTGTGTCCCCCGCTGAGTCCCCGCTGTGTCCCCCGCTTTGTACCGCTGTGTCCGTGCAGTGTCCCCGCTGTGTCCCGCTGTGTCACACTGTCCCGTGGTGTCCTGCTTTGTCCCCCGCTGTGTCCCCCACTGAGTCCCCTCTGTGTCGCAACTGTGTCCCGCTGTGTCCTCGCTGTGTCCCCCGCTGTGTCCCGCTGTGTCCCCCGCTGTGACCCGCTGTGTCCTGCTGTGTCCCCCACTGTGTCCCTGCTGTCTCCCCGGTGTGTCACACTGTTTCCCGCTGTGTACTGCTGTGTCTCCCGCTGAGTTCCTCGGTGTCCCGCTGTGTCCCAATGTGTCCTCGCTGTGTCACGCTCTGTCCTGCTCTGTCCCCGCTGTGTCCTGCTTTGTCCCGCTGTGTCCCCACTGTGTGCCCGCTGTGTCCCTCTGTGTACCCCGCTGTGTCCGCTGTGTCCCCTCTCTGTCCTCTGCTGTCCCCCGCTGTGTTCCCCGCTGTGTCTCCACTGTGACCCGCTGTGTCCCGCTGTGTCCCCCGCTGTGTCCCCACTGTGTGCCCCCTGTGTCCCACTCTGTAGCCCGCTGTGTCCAGCTGTGTTCCCGCTGTGTCCACTGCTGTGTCCTGCTGTGTACCCCGCTGTGTCCCGCTATGTTCCCGCAGTGTCTCCGCTGTGTCCCGCTGTGTCCTGCTCTGTCCCTGCTGTGTCCCGCTGTGTCGCCCTGTGTCCCCCGCTGTGTCCCGCTATCTTCCCGCAGTGTCCCCGCTGTGTCCCGCTGTGTCCCACTGTGTCCCGTGGTGTCCCAGTTTGTCCTTCGCTGTGTCCCCAGGTGAGTCCCCGCTGTGTCCCGCTGTGTCCCCCACTGGGTCCCGCTGTGTCCCCACAGGGTCACCGCTGTTTCCCGCTGTGACCCGCTGTGTTCCGTGGTGTCCCGCTTTGTCCCCCGCTGTGTCCCCCGCTGAGTCCCCGCTGTGTCCCCCGCTTTGTACCGCTGTGTCAGTGCAGTGTCCCCGCTGTGTCCCTCTGAGTCACATTGTCCCGTGGTGTCCTGCTTTGTCCCCCATTGTGTCCCCCACTGAGTCCCCTCTGTGTCGCAACTGTGTCCCGCTGTGTCCTCGCTGTGTCCCCCGCTGTCTCCCGCTTTGTCCCCCGCTGTATCCCGCACCCCACTGTACCGCTGTGTCCTCGCTGTGTCCCCCACTGTGTCCAGCTGTGTCCTCCGTGTATCCCAAGCTGTGTCCCGCTGTGTCCCTCTGTGTACCCCGCTGTGTCCCGCTATGTTCCCGCAGTGTCCTCGCTGTGTCCTGCTGTGTCCCGCTTGTCCTCGCTGTGTCCCCCGCTGTGTCCGTTTGTGTCCCCAGCTGTGTACCCCCCTGTGTCCTGCTGTGTCCCCACTGTATCGACGCTGTGTCCTGCTGGGTCCCGCTGTGTCCTCGCTGTGTTCCTCGTTGTGTCCCGCTGTGTCCCCCGCTGTGTCCCCGCTGTGTCCCTGCTGTGTCCCTGCTGTGTCGCCGCTGTGTCCCGCTGTGTCCTGCTGTGTCCTCGCTGTGTCCCATCCTGTGTTACACTGTGTCCCCCGCTGTGTCCCACTGTGTCCCACTGTGTCCCCGCTGTGTCCCGCTGTGTCCCCCGCTGTGTCCTTCTGTGTCCCGCTGTGTCCCTGCTGTGACGCTCTCTGTCCCCGCTGTATTGACGCTGTTTCCCGGTGTGTCCCGCTGTGTCCGCGCTGTGTTTCCGGCTGTGTCCCGCTGTGTACTCTCTGTGTCCCCCGCTGTGTCCCTCTTGTCCCCTCTCTGTCCCCTGCTGG
>NW_012301236.1:0-3385 GCF_000151885.1 Dipodomys ordii | reverse complement strand
ACAGCGGCGACACAGCAGGGACACAGCAGGGACACAGCGGGGACACAGTGGGGGCACAGCGGGACACAGCGGGACACAGTGGGACACAGCGGGGACAAAGTGTGAGACACAGCGGGGTACAGAACTGGAGACAGCGGGGGACACAGCCAGGACACAGGGGGACACAGCGTTGACACAGCGGGGTCTCAGCGGGGGACACAGCGGGAGACAAAGAGGGACACCACGGAACACAGCGGGACACAGCAGGAAACAGCAGTGACACTGCGGGGACACAGTGGGACACAGCGGGGGACACAGCGGGACACAGAGGGGGACAGAGCGGGACACAGTGGGGGACAGAGCGTGGGACACAGCGAGACACAGCGGGGACAAAGCTGGACACAGCGGGGTACACAGAGGGACACAGCGGGGACGCAGCGGGGAAACAGCGTGACACAGCAGGACACAGTGGGACACAGCGGGGGACACATCGAGGACACAGGAGCACACAGCATGGGACACAGCAAGGACACAGTGGGACACAGCAGGGGACACAGCGGGACATAGCGGGGAACACAGCGGGGGACACAGCGGGACACAGCGGGGGACACAGGGAAGACACAGCGGGACACAGCGGGGGACAGAGCGAGGACACATTGGGACACATTGGGACACAGCGGGATTCAGCGAGGGACACAGCAGTACACAGCGGGACAAAGCGGGACACAGCGGGGACACAGCAGAGACACAGCGGGGGACAGAGCGGGACACAGCGGGGGACACAGGGATGACAGAGCAGGACCCAGCGGGACCCAGCGTGGATACAGCAGGGACCCAGCTGGACACAGCGGGACACAGCGGGGACACAGCAGTAGACACAGCGGGACACAGTGCCGGACACAGCGGGACACAGCGGGGGACAAAGGGAGGACACAGCGGGACCCAGCGGGACCCAGCTTCGATACAGCAGGGACACAGCGGGGCACAGTGGGGTACACAGCTGGGGACACAGCGAGGACACAGCGGGACACAGCGGGGACACAGCGGGACACAGCAGGACACAGCGGGGGACACAGCGGAACACAGCGTGGGACACAGCGAAGACACAGCGGGACACAGCGGGACACAGCGGCGACACAGCAGGGACACAGCAGGGACACAGCGGGGACACAGTGGGGGGCACAGCGGGACACAGCGGGACACAGTGGGACACAGCGGGGGACAAAGCGTGAGACACAGCGAGGGACAGAGCTGGACACAGCGGGGGACACAGCGAGGACACAGTGGGACACAGCGGTGACACAGCGGAGACTCAGCGGGGCACACAGCGGGGGACAAAGAGGGACACCACGGAACACAGCGGGACACAGCGGGAAACAGCAGTGACCCTGCCTGGACACAGTGGGACACAGCGGGGGACACAGCGGGGGACAGTGGAGACAGAGAGTGGCCACAGCGAGACAAGGCGGTGACATAGCTGGACACAGCGGGGTACACAGCGGGACACAGTGGGCACACAGCGGGGACACAGCGGAACACAGCGGGACACAGCGGGGACACAGTGGGACACAGCGGGACAAAGCGGGCGACACAACGGGACACAGCAGGCGGCACAACGGGACACAGCAGGCACACAGCGGGGACACAGCGGGACACAGAGGGACACAGCGGGTACAGAGTGGGACACAGCCGGACACAGCGGGACACAGCGGGGGACACAGCGGGACACAGTGGGGGACCCAGTGAGGACACAGCGGGACACAGCGAGGACACAGCGAGGACACAGTGGGGGACACAGCGGGGACACAGCGGGACACAGCGGGGAACACAGCGAGGACACAGCGGGACACAGCGGGACACAGCGTCGATAAAGCGGGGACACAGCGTTACATAGCGTGTTACACAGCTGTGGACACAACGGGACACAGTGCGGGCACAGCCGGACACAGCGGGACACAGTGGGACACAGCGGGGACAAAGCGTGAGACACAGCGGTGGACAGAGAGGGAGACAGCAGGGGACACAGCGAGGAAACAGCGGGACACAGTGGTGACACAGCGGGGACAAGGCAGGGGACACAGCGGGACACAGCGGGACACAGCGGGGACAGAGCAGGACAGAGCATGACACATCGAGGACACATTGGGCCACAGCGAGGTACACAGCTGGGGACACAACGGGACACATCGGGGGACACAGCGAGGACACAGCGGGACACAGCGGGACACAGCGGGACACTGCGGGAACATAGCGGGACACAGCGGGGTACACAGCGGGATACAGCGGGTCACAGCTGGGGACATAGCGGGGACACAGCGGGACACAGCGGGGGACACAGCGAGGACACAGCGTGACACAGTGGAACACAGCAGGGGACAAAGCGGGAGACAGCGGGGGACACAGCGTGGACACAGAGGGACACAGCGGCCACACAGAGGGGACTCAGCGGGGGACACAGCGGGGGACAAAGAGGGACACCACGGGACACAGTGTGACACAGTGGGACACAGCGGGACCCTGCGGGGACACAGCAGGACAAGCGGGGGACACGGCGGGACACAGCGGGACAAAGTGGGGGACACAGTGGGACACAGCGGAGACAGAGATGGGCCACAGCGGGACACAGCCGTGACACAGCTGGACACAGCGGGGTACACAGCAGGACACAGCGGGACACAGCGGGGACTCACCAGGGGACACAGCGGGGGACAAACTGGGACACCACGGGACACAGTGGGACACAGCGGGACACAGCGGGGACACTGCGGGAACATAGCGGGACACAGCGGGGTACTCAGCGGGACACAGTGTGACACAGCGTGGACACAGCGGGGACACAGCGGGACACAGCGGGGGACACAGCTAGGACACAGCGGGACACAGCGGGACCCAATGGGGACACAAAGGGGACTCAGCGGGGGAATCAGCGGGGGAAAAAAGGGACTCCATGGGACACAGTTGACACAGCAGGACACAGAGGGAACACTGCGTTGACACAGCGGGACAAAGCGGGGGACACAGTGGGACACAGCGGGACACAGCAAGGCACAACGGGGTCACAGCAGTGGACACAGCGGGACACAGCGGGGGACAAAGCGGGACACAGCGGGGGACAGAGGGGACACAGAGGGGACACAGCGGGGAACACAGCGGGACACAGCGGAGACACAGCGGGGACACAGCGGGACCCAGAAGGACACAGCGGGGGACACAGCGGGACACAGCGGGACACAGCGGGGGACACTGCAGGGACACATTGGGACACAGTAGGACACAGCGTGGGACAAAGCAGGAGACAGCGGAGGACACAGCGAGGACACAGCTGGACACAGCGGGGACACAGAGGGGACTCAGCAGGGGACATAGAGGGAAAAAAGCGGGACACCACGGGACACAGTAGGACACA
>NW_012301235.1:0-3385 GCF_000151885.1 Dipodomys ordii | reverse complement strand
CCCGCTGTATCGACGCTGTTTCCCACTGGGTCCCGCTGTGTCCTCCCTGTGTTACCAGCTGTGTCCCGCTGTGTCCCCCGCATGTCCCGCTGTGTCCTTGCTGTGTCCCCCGCTGTGTCCCGCTGTGTCCTCGCTGTGTCCCCCGCTGTGTCCCGCTTTGTCCCCCGCTGTGTCCCGCTATGTCCCGCTGTGTCCTCGCTGTGTCCCTCGCTGTCTCCCGCTTTGTCCCACGCTGTGTCCCGCTGTGTCCCCGCTGTGTCCCAAGCTGTGTCCCGTTGTGTCCCGCTGTGTACCCCGCTGTGTCCCGATATTTTCCTGCAGTGTCCCCGCTGTGTCCCACTGTGTCTCGCTGTGTCCCGCTGTGTCCTCGCTGTCTCCCAATGTGTCCTCGCTGTGTCCCCCGCTGTGTCCCGCTGTTTCCCCCCTGTGTTCCCCGCTGTGTCCCGCTGTGTTCCGCTGTGTCCCTCCTGTGTCCCCTGCTGTGTCACGCTGTGTCCCGCTGTGTCACACTGTGTCCCATGGTGTCCTGCTTTGTCCCCAGCTGTGTCCCCCTCTGAGTCCACTCTGTGTCCCGCTGTGTCCTCGCTGTGTGCCCCGCTGTCTCCCACTTTGTCCCACGCTCTGTCCCGCTGTGTCCTCGCTGTGTCCCCTGCTCTGTTCCGCTGTGTCCTCGCTGTGTGCCACGCTGTGTCCGGTTGTGTCCCCAGCTGTGTACCCCGCTGTGTCCCGCTGTGTCCCCGCTGTATCGACGCTGTGTCCCGCTGTGTCCCGCTGTGTCCTCGCTGTGTCCCCCGCTGATTCCCGCTCTGTCCCCCGCTGTGTCTCACGCTTTGTCCCCGCTGTGTCCCACTGTGTCCCGCTGTGTCCCGCTGTGCCCCCACTGTGTCCCGCTGTGTCCCGCTGTGTCCCCCGCTGTGTCCCGCTGTGTCCCCACAGGGTCACCGCTTTTTCGCGCTGTGTCCCGCTGTGTTCCGTGGTGTCCCGCGTTGTCCCCCGCTGTGTCCCCAGCTGAGTCCCCGCTGTGTCCCCGCTGTTTCCCGCTGTGTCCTCGCTGTGTCCCCCGCTGTCTCCCGCTCTGTCCCCCGCTGTGTCTCACGCTTTATCCCGTATGTGTCCCGCTGTGTCCACCACTGTGTCCCTTTGTGTCCCCAGCTGTGTAACCCGCTGTGTAACGCTGTGAATCCCGCTGTATCGAGGCTGTGTCCCGCTGGGTCCCGCTGTGTCCTTGCTCTGTTATTTGTGGTGTCCCGCTCTTTCCCCCGCTGTGTCCCCCGCTCTGTCCTACTGTGTCCCCCGCTCTGTCCCGTTGTGTCCCACTGTGTCCCCCGCTGTGTCCCTGCTGTGTCCCCGCTGTGTCCTGCTGTGTCCCGTTGTGTCCTGCTGTAACCCTGCTGAGTCCCCCTGTGTGTCCCCGCTGTGTCCTGCTGTGTCGTCACTCTGTCCTCCGCTATGTCCCGCTGTGTCATCTGCTGTGTCCCGCTGTCTCACTCTGTGTCCTGCTGTATCCCGCGGTGACCCCGCTGAGTCCCTGCTGTGTCCCCATTGTGTCCCCCGCTGTCTCCCACTCTGTCCCCCGCTGTGTCTCAAGCTTTGTCCCCGCTGTGTCCCACTGTGTCCCGCTGTGTCCCGCTGTGCCCCACTGTGTCCCGTTGTGTCCACAGCTGTGTACCACACTGTGTAACGCTGTGTCCCCGCTGTATCGACGCTGTTCCCCGCTGAGTCCCGCTGTGTCCCCCGCTGTGTCCCCGCTGTGTCCTCGCTGTGTCCCCTGCTGTGTCCCGCTGTGTCCTCACTGGGTCCACCACTGTTTCCCGCTGTGTCCCCCGCTGTGTCGCGCTGTGTCCGGCTGTGTCCCACTCTGTCCCCGCTGTGTCCCTCTTTGTCCCCGCTGTGTGCCTGCTGTGTCCCGCTGTGTCTCCCGCTTTGTCCCACTGTGTCCCATTGTGTCCCGCTGTGTCCTGCTGTGTCCCGCTGAGTCCCCGCTGTGTGCCCGCTGTGTCCCGCTGTGTACCCCGCTGTGTCCAGCTGTGTCACCGCTGTGTCTCGCTATGGCCACTCTCTGTCTCCACTGTCCCCCGCTGTGTGCCCCGCTGTGGCCCGCTGTGGCCTGCTGTGTCCCCCGCTTAGTCCTGCTGTGTCCCGCAGTGTCGCCGCTGTGTCCCGCTGTGTAACACTGTGTCCCATGGTATCCCACTTTGTCCCACAATGTGTCCCCCGCTGAGTACCCTCTGTGTCGCCGCTGTGTCCCACTGTGTCCTCACTGTGTCCCCCGCTGTGTCCCGCTGTGTCCTCCCTGTGTCCCCCGCTGTGTCCCGCTGTGTCCTCGCTGTGTTCCCCGCTGTGTCCAGCTGTTTCCCCCACTGTGTCCCCCACTGTTTCCTCGCTGTGTCCCCCGCTGTGTCCCGCTGTGTCCCCCGCCGTGTCCTGCTGTGTCACGCTGTGTCCCGCTGCGTCTCCCCTGTGTCCCGCTGTGTCCCGCTTTGTCCCCCACTGTGTCCCGCAGTGACCACGTTGTGTCCCGCTGTGTCCCACTTTGTCCCGTGGTGTCCCGCTTTGTCCCCCGCTGTGTCCCCAGCTGAGTCTCGCTGTGTCCCCACTGTGTCCTCTCTGTGTCCCCCTCTGTGTCCTGCTCTGTTCCCCATTCTGTCTCTCGTTTTGTCCCCGCTGTGCCCCACTGTGTCCCGCTGTGTCCCCCACTGTGTCCCGTTGTGTCAACAGCTGTGAACCCCGCTGTGTCCCCGCAGGTTCACCGCTGTTTCACGCTGTGTCCCGCAGTGTTCCTTGGTGTCCCGCTTTGTCCCCCGCTGTGGCCCCCCCGAGCCACCTTTGTGTCCCCGCTGTGTCCCGCTGTGTCCTCGCTGTGTCCGCCTCTGTCTCCCGCTCTGTCCACCGCTGTGTCTCACGCTTTGTCCCCGCTGGGTCCCGCTGTGTCCCGCTCTGTTCCCCACTGTGTCCCCCGCTGAGTCCTCTATGTGTCGCCGCTGTGTCCCGCTGTGTCCTCGCTGTGTCCCCTGCTATCTCCCGCTTTGTCCCACGCTGTGTCCCGCTGTGTCCCGCTGTGTCCTCGCTGTGTCCCCCGCTGTGTCCTGCTGTGTTCCCGCTGTGTCCCAAGCTGTGTCCCGCTGTGTGCCCCGCTGTATCCTGCTGGGTCCCACTGTGTCCCCGCTGTGTCCCCGCTGTGTCCTCGCTGTGTTCCCCGCTGCGTCCCGCTGTGTCCCCCGCTGTGTCCCGCTGTGTCTACTGCAGTGTCCCCACTGTGTCCCTCTGTGTCTCGCTGTGTCCCGCTGTGTCCTCGCTGTTTCCCACGCTGTGTTCTGCTGTGTCCTCGCTGTGTCCCCCGCTGTGTCCCGTTGTGTACACAGCTGTGTACCCCGCTGTGTCCCGC
>NW_012301234.1:0-3385 GCF_000151885.1 Dipodomys ordii | reverse complement strand
TAAGCAAGAACCTGATGCAGTAGGGAATGCCGGGAGAAGGTGATGAAGGTATATTTTGTAGAAGCCTGTAGGAGAATCAGATGCTTTAATGAGTATCCATTCTAAGTTAAAGCAGGTAGAAGCAGAATGAAGAATAATACAGAAGTAGGAGAAGTAGCAGAAGCAGAAGGAGAAAGCAGAAAGAGAAGCAGAATCAGAAGGAGAAGCAGAAAGAGAAGGAGGGGAAGCAGAAGAAGCATGAAACATAAGAATCCGAAGAAGCAGAAGCAGAACCTGAAGCAGGAGAAGTAGAAGAAGCAGAATCTGGAGAAGCAGAATGAGAAGCAGAAGGAGAAGCAGAAGCAGAAAGAGAATCAAAAGCAGAAGTAGAAGCAGAAGAAACAAAAGAAGCAGAAGCAGTAGTCGTTGTAGCAGAAGCAGAAGGAAAAGCAGTAGGAAAAGCAGAAGAACGAGAAGGAGAAGGAGAAGCAGAAGGAGAATCAGAAGAAGAAGCAGAAGAAGAAGGAGAAGCAGAAACAGAAGAAGCAGCAGAAGGAGAAGCAGAAGCAGAAGAAGATGCAGAAGGAGAAGCAGGAGAAGCAGAAGAAGCAGAAGCAGAAGGAGAAGCAGAAGTAGGAGAATGAGAAGGAGAAGGAAGGGCAGCAGAAGCAATAGGAGAAGCAGAAGAGTGAGAAGAAGAAAGAGAAGCAGGAGAAGCACAAATGCAGAAGCAGGAGAAGCAGAAACAGAAGATGCAGAAGAAGAAGAAGAAGAAGAAGAAGAAGAAGAAGAAGAAGAAGAAGAAGAAGAAGAAGAAGAAGAAGAAGAAGAAGAAGAAGAAGAAGAAGAAGAAGAAGAAGAAGAAGAAGGAGAAGGAGAAGGAGAAGGAGAAGGAGGAGCAGAAGGACAAGCAGCAGGAGAAGCAGAAAGAGAAGAAGCAGAAGCAGGAGAAGCAGAAGCAGAAGAAAAAGAAGAAGCATGAGAAGCAGAAGCAGAGGGAGAAGGAGCAGATGTAGAAGCAGAAGGAAAAGCAGAAGAACGAGAAGAAGAAGGAGAAAAAGAAGGAGAAGCAGAAGGAGAGGCAGAGGGAGAAGCCGAAGGAGAAGCAGGAAAAGCAAAAGAAGCACAAGCAAAAGGTGAACCAAAAGAAGCAGGAGAAGCAGAAGCAGAAGAAGAAGCATAAGAACAAGCAGAAGGAGATGGAGAAGGAGAAGGAGAAGCAGGAGAAGCTGAAGAAGCAGAAGCTGAAGGAGAAGCAGAAGTAGGAGAAGGAGAAGGAGAAGGAGGAGAAGCAGAAGCAGAAGGAGATGCAGAAGCAGAATGAGTAGCAGAAAGAGAAGCAGGAGAAGCACAAGAAGCAGAAGCAGGAGAACCCGAAAGAGAAGAAGAAGAAGAAGAAGAAACAGAAGCAGGAGAAGCAGTAGAAGCTAAGAAGCAGAAGCAACTGAAGCAGAAGCAAAAGTAACAGAAGAAGCATAAATAGCAGAAGCAAAAGCAGAAGTAGAAGCAGAAGAACGAGAAGGAGAAAGAGAAATATAAGGAGAAGCAGAAGAAGCAGGGAGAGAAGCAGGAGAAAAAGAAGGAAAAGGAAAAAGAGAAGGATTAGGAGTAGGAGAAGCAGAAGGATAAGCAGAAGCAGAAGGAGAAGAAGAAGGAGAAGCAGAAAGAGAAGCAGGAGAAGCAGAAGAAGCAGGAGAAGCAGAAGCAGAAGAAACAGAAGAAGCCGAAGAAGCAGAAGGAGAATGTGAAGCAGAAGGAGAAACAGAAGAAGCACAATCTGAAGCAGAAGCAGAAGAAACAGAAATAGTAGAATAAACAGAAGCAGAAGCAGCAGGAGAAGCAGAAGAAGAAGAAGGAGAAGGCAAAAGAGAAGGATTAGGAGTAGGAGAATCAGAAGGATAAGCAGAAGCAGAAAGAGAAGCAGAAGGAGAAGCAGCACTAGAAGCAGGAGAAGCAGAAGAAGCAGAAGCAGGAGAAGCAGAAAAAAACAGAAGACGCAGAAGCAGAATGAGAAGCAGAAGGAGAAATTGAAGCAGAAGGAGAAGCAGAAGAAGAAGGAGAAGGAAAGGGAGAAGCAGAAAGAGAAGCAGAACGAGAAGCAGGACAAGCAGCAGAAGGAGAAGCAGAAGCAGAAGAAACAGAAGAAGGAGAAGAAGCAGAAGCAGAAAGGAAAAGCAGAAACAGAAGGAAAAGCAGAAGGAGAAGCAGGAGAAGCAGAAGAAGCAGCAGCAGGAGAAGCAGAAGCAGAAGAAGCCGAAGTAACAGAATCAGAACCTGAAGCAGAAGGAGAAGCAGGAGGAGAAGAAGCAGAATCTGGAGAAGCAGAAGGAGAAGCAGAAGCAGAAAGAGAAGCAGAAGAAGAGAAGCAGAACGAGAAGCAGGAGAATCAGAAGAAGAAGAAACAGAAGAAGGAGAAGTAGCAGAAGCAGAAGGAGAAGCAGAAAGAGAAGCAGAAACTGAAGGAGAAGCAGAAAGAGAAGGAGGGGAAGCAGAAAAAGCAGAAGCATAAGAATCCGAAGAAGCAGAAGCAGAACCTGAAGCAGGAGAAGCAGAAGAAGCAGTATCTGGAGAAGCAGAATGAGAAGCAGAAGGAGAAGCAGAAGCAGAAAGAGAATCAAAAGCAGAAGTAGAAGCAGAAGAAACAAAAGAAGCAGAAGCAGTAGTCGTTGTAGTAGAAGCAGAAGGAAAAGCAGTAGGAAAAGCAGAAGAACGAGAAGGAGAAGCAGAAGGAGAATCAGAAGGAGAAGCCGAAGAAGGAGAAGGAGAAGCAGAAGGAGAAGTAGCAGCAGAAAGAGAAGCAGAAGCAGAAGAAGATGCAGAAGGAGAAGCTGGAGAAGCAGAAGAAGGAGACGCAGAAGAAGAAGTAGAAGTAGGAGAAGGAGAAGGAAGAGCAGCAGAAGCAATAGGAGAAGCAGAAGGAGAAGCAGAAGCAGAATGAGAAGCAGAAAGAGAAGCAGTAGAAGCAGAAGAAGCAGGAAAACAGAAGCAGAAGAAAGAGAAGAAGAAGAAGAAGAAGAAGAAGAAGAAGAAGAAGAAGAAGAAGAAGAAGAAGAAGAAGAAGAAGAAGAAGAAGAAGAAGAAGAAGAAGAAGAAGAAGGAGAAGCATAAGGAGATGAAGTAGAAGCAGATGGAGCAGAAGCAGGAGAAGCAGAAGCAGTAGAAAAAGAATAAGCATAAGAAGAAGAATCAGAGGGAGAAGCAGAAGAAGGAGAAGGAGCAGCAGAAAGAGAAGTAGAAGGAGAATCAGAAGGAGTAGCAGAAGCAGAAGAAGCAGCAGAAGGAGAAGCAGAAGCAGAAGATGCAGAACGAGAAGCAGGAGAAGCAGAAGAAGCAGAAGCGGAAGGAGAAGCAGAAGAAGGAGAAGGAGAAGGGATAATGATGCGGTATCAGAGGCCTTTATGAGTAG
>NW_012301233.1:0-3385 GCF_000151885.1 Dipodomys ordii | reverse complement strand
GTTCTCAGCAGAAGCATAAGAATGTGAAGAAGCAGAAGGAGAACCTGAAGCAGAATGTGTTCAAACAGGAGAAGCAGAAGCAGAATCTGAAGAAGCAGAATAAGAAGCAGAAGGAGAAGCAGAAGCAGAAAGAGAATCAAAAGCAGAAGGAGAAGCAGAAGAAACAGAAGAAGTAGAAGCAGAAGCAGTTGTAGCAGAAGCAGAAGGAAAAGCAGAAGAACAAGAAGGAGAAGGAGAAACAGAAGGAGAAACAGAAGGGGAAGCAGAAAGAGACGCAGGTAAAGCAGAAGAAGAAGAAGCAAAAGGAGAATCAGAAGGAGAAGCAGAAGAAGGAGAAGGAGAAGCAGAAGAAGATGCAGAATGAGAAGCAGGAGAAGCAGAAGAAGCAGAAGCAGGAGGAGAAGCAGGAAAGCAGAAGAAGCAGAAGCAAAAGGAGAAGCAAAAGAAGGAGAAGGAGAAGCAGAAGCAGAAGCATGAGGACAAGCACAAGCAGAAGGAGATGCAGAAGGAGAAGCAGGAGAAGCAGAAGAATCAGAAGCTGAAGGAGAAGCAGAAGTAGGAGAAGGAGAAGGAGCAGAAGCAGAAGGAGAAGCAGAAGCAGAATGAGAAGCAGAAAGAGAAACAGGAGAAGGACAAGAAGCAGAAGCAGGAGAAGCCGAAAGAGAAGAAGCTGAAGAAGCAGAAACATTAGCAGAAGGAGAAGCAGAAGCAGAAGGAGAAGCAGCAGAAGAAGTAGAACCAGAAACTCAGGCAGGAGAAACAGAAGAAGCAGAAGCAGAAGCAGAAGGAGAAGCAAAAAGAGAAGCACAAGGAATAGTAAAAGAAGCAGCAGAAGGAGAAGCAGCAGAAGAAGCAGAAAAACAAGCAGGAGAAGCAGAAGCAGAAAGAGAATTAGAAGCTGAAGAAGCAGAACCAGAAGAAGAAGCAGTAGAAGCATAAGAAGCAGAAGCAGGAGAAGCAGAAGCAGAAGAAAAAGAAGAAGCATAAGAAACAGAAGTAGAAGCAGAGGGAGAAACAGAAGAAGGAGAAGGAGCAGCAGAAGGTGAAGCAGAAGGAGATGCAGAAGCAGAAAGAGAAGCGGAAACAGAAGGAGAAGTTGGAGAATCAGAAGAAGCAGAAGCAGAAAGAGAAGCAAAAGAGGGAGAAGGAGAAGCAGAAGCAGAAGGACAATCAGGAGAAGCAGAAGAAGCAGAAGCGGGAGAAGCAGAAGAAGAAGAAGAAACAGAAGAAGGAGAAGGAGCAGAAGGAGAAGCAGAAGCAGAAGGAGAAGCAGAAATAGAAACAGAAGCAGAAGAAGCAGTTGCAGGGAAGCAGAAGCAGAAGAAACAGAAGAAGCCCAAGAAGCAGAAGGAGAACCTGAAGCAGAAGGACAAGGAGAAGCAGCAGAAGCTGGAAAAGCAGAAGCAGAAGATACAGAAGAAGCAGAAGCAGAACGAGAAGCAGAAGAATAAGAAGGAGAAAGAGAAGGATTAGGAGTAGGAGGAGCAGAAGCAGAATTAGAAGAAGAGAGAAGCAGAAGGAGAAGTAGAAGGAGAAACAGAAGAAGCAGAAGCAGAAGCAGAATGAGAAGCACAAGAAGGAGAAATTGAAGGAGAAGGAGAATGAGACGGAGAAGCAGAAGGAGAAGTAGGAGAAGCAGAAGAAGGAGAAGCAGGAGAAGCAGAAGCAGAAGAAACAGAAGAAGGAGAAGAGCAGAAGCAGAAGGAGAAACAGAAGCAGAAGGAGAAGCAGAAGAAGCAGAAGCTGAAGCAGAAGGAACTGAAAAAGCAGAAAAAGAAGAAGAAGCAGAAGAAGAAGAAGCAGGAAAAGCAGAAGAAGAAGAAGAAGAAGAAGGAGAAGGAGAAAGAGAAAGATTAGGAGTAGGAGAAAGAGACGGATAAGCAGAAGCAGAAAGAGAAGGAGAATGAGAAGGAGAAGCAGGAGAAGCAGAAGAAGCAGAAGCAGGAGAAGCAGAAGCAGAATGAAAAGCAGAAGAAGGAGAAATTAAAACAGAAGAAGATGCAGAAGGAGAAGCAGAAGCAGAAGGAGAAGCAGAAGAAGGAGAAGGAGAAGGAGAAGCAGAAGGATAAGAATAAAGAGAAACAGAAGGAGAAGCAGGAGAAGCATAAGCAGAAGAAATAGAAGAAGGAGAAGAAGCAGAAGCAGAAAGAGAAGCAGAAACAGAAGGAGAAGCAGAAATAGAAGAAGAAGAAGCCGAAGAAGAAGAAGCAGAACCTGAAGCGGAAGGAGAAGCAGAAGAAGCAGAATCTGGAGAAGAAGGAGAACCAGAAGGAGAAGCAGAAGCAGAAAGAGAAGCAAAAGCAGAAGGAGAAGCAGAAGAAACAGAAGAAGCAGAATCAGTAGCAGAAGAAGCTGAAGATGCAGAAGCAGAAAGAGAAGCAGAAGGAATAGCAGAAGAACGAGAAGGAGAAGGAGAAACAGAAGGAGAAGAAGAAGGAGAAGCAGAAGGAGAATCAGGAAAGGGCAGAAGAAGCAGAATCAGACGGAGAAGCAGAAGAATGAGAAGGAGAAGCAGAAGCAGAATAAGAAGCAGACGAAAAGCACAAGCAGAAGGAGATGCAGAAGGAGAAGCAGAAGAAGCAGAAGCAGAAGGAGAGAAGAAGTAGAAGAAGCACAATCAGAAGAAGCACAAGCAGAAGTAGAAAGAGAAGCCGACGAAGAGAAGCAGAACGAAAAGCAGGAGAAGCAGAAGAAGCAGAAGCGGGAGAAGCAGAAGAAGAAGAAACAGAAGAAGGAGAAGGAGCAGAAGCAGAAGGAGAAGGAAAAGCAGAAGGAGAAGCAGAAAGAGAAGCAGGAAAAGCAGAAGAAGCAGAAGCAGGAGAAGCAGAAACAGAAGGAGAAGCAGAAAGAGGAGGGGAAGCAGAAGAAGCAGAAGCAGGAGAAGCAGAAGCATAAGAATCCGAAGAAGCAGAAGCAAAACCTGAAGCAAAAGCGGAAGCAGGAGAAGCAGAAGAAGCAGAATCTGGAGAAGCTGAATGAGAAGCTGAAGGAGAAGCAGAAGCTGAAAGAGAATCAAAAGCAAAAGGAGACTCAGAAGAAACAGAAGAAGCAGTAGCAGTTGCAGCAGAAGCAGAAGGAGAAGCAGAAAGAAAAGTAGAAGAACGACAAGGAGAAGGAGAAACAAAAGGAGAAGCAGAAGGAAAATCAGAAGGAGAAGCAGAAGAAGCAGAAGGAGAAACAGAAGCAGAAGAAGCAGAAGGAGAAGCAGAAGGAGAAACAGAAGCAGAAGAAGCAGCAGAAGGAGAAGCAGAAGCAGAAGAAGATGCAGAAGGAGAAGCAGGAGAAGCGGAAGAAGCCGAAGCGAAGGAGAAGTAGAAGTAGGAGAAGGAAGAGCCGCAGAAGAAATAGGAGAAGCAGAAGGAGAAGCAGAAGCAGAATGAGAAGC
>NW_012301232.1:0-3386 GCF_000151885.1 Dipodomys ordii | reverse complement strand
TGGGTCCCGCTGTGTCCCCCGCTGTGTCCCGCTGTGTCCGACTGTGTCCCGCTCTGTCCCCGCTGTGTCCCGCTGTGTCCCTCTGTGTCCCCGCTGTGTGTCTGCTGTGTACCCCGCTGTGTCCAGCTGTGTCCTTTTGTGTCACGCTGTTTCCCCGCTGTGTCCCTGCTGTGTCCCTCTGTGTACCCCGCTGTGTCCCGCTTTGTCCCACTGTGTACAGCTGTGTCCCCCGCTGAGTCCCGCTGTGTCCCAATGTGTCCCAATGTGTCCTCGCTCTGTCCCCCGCAGTGTCACTCTGTGTCCCCTGCTGTGTCCCACCGTGTCCCCGCAGGGTCACTGCTGTTTCCCGCTGTGTCCCGCTGTGTTCCGTGGTGTCCCTCTTTGTCCCCCGTTGCGTCCCCCACTGAGTCCCCGCTGTGTCACTGCTGTGTCCCGCTGTGTCCTCGCTGTGTCCCCCGCTGTCTACCTCTCTGTTCCCCACTGTGTCGCGCTGTGTCCTGCTGTGTCCCCTGCTGTGTCCCGCAGTGTCTCGCTGTGCCCCCACTCTGTCCCATTGTGTCCACAGCTGGGTACCACGCTGTGTAACACTGTGTCCCCGGTGTATCGACGCTGTGTCCTGCTGGGTCCCGCTGTGTCCTCGCTGTGTTCCCCGCTGTGTCCCGCTGTGTCCCCAGCTGTGTCCCCCGCTGTGTCCCGCTGTGTCCTCGCTGGGTCCCCCGCTGTGTCCCGCTGTGTCCCCCGCTGTGTTCCGCTGTTTCCCGCTATGTCCCGCTCGGTCCCTGCTGTGTCCCGCTCTGTCCCGCTGTGTCCCCTCTGTGTGCCCGCTGTGTCCCGCTGTGTACTCTGTTGTGTCCAGCTGTGTCACCACTGTGTCTCGCTTTGTCCCCTCTCTGTGTCCGCTGTCCCCCGCTGTGTCCCCCGCTGTGTCCCGCTGTGTCCCGCTGTTTCCCCCGATTTGTCCCGCTGAGTCCCCTCTGTGTTGCCGCTGTGTCCCGCTGTGTCCTCGCTGTGTCCCACAATGTTCCCGCAGTGTCCCCGCTGTGTACTGCTTTGTCCCGCTGTGTCACCCGCTTTGTCCCCCGCTATGTCCTGCTGTGTCCCCCGCTGTGTCCCGCTCTGTCCTTGCTGTTTCCCCCACTGTGTGCCGCTGTGTCCTCGCTGTGTCCCCTGCTGTGTCCCACTGTGTCCTTTTATGTCACGCAGTTTCCCCGCTGTGTCCCTGCAGTGTCCCTCTGTGTACCCCGCTGTGTCCAAATTTGTCCCCGCTGTGTCTCGTTGTGTCCCACGCTCTGTCCCACACTGTGTCCCACAGTGTCCCCCGCTGTGTCCCGCTGTGTCCCCCGCTGTGTCCCGCTGTGTCCCCCGCTGAGTCCCCACTGTGTCCCCGCTCTGTCCCGTTGTGTCCCCCGTTGTGTCCTGCTGTGTCCCGCTGTGTCCCGCTGTGTCCTTGCTGTGACCCGCTCTGTCCCCTCTGTATCGACGCTGTGTCCCGCTGTGTCCCGCTGTGTCCGCGCTGTTTTCCCCCTGTGTCCCGCTGTGTACCCCTCTGTGTCCCCCACTGTTTCCCGCTGTGTCCCCCGCTGTGACCCGCTGTGTCCCGCTGTGTCCCCCACTGTGTCCCTGCTGTCTCCCCGGTGTGTCCCACTGTGTCCCGCTGTGTATTTCTGTGTCTCCCGCTGAGTTCCGCTGTGTCCCCGCTGTGTCCCAATGTGTCCTCGCTGTGTCATGCTCTGTCATGCTCCGTCCCCGCTGTGTCCCGCTGTGTCCTGCTGTGTCCCCACTGTGTGCACGCTGTGTCCTTCTGTGTACCCCGCTGTGTCCAGCTGTGTCCCCGCTGTGTCCCGCTGTGTCCCCTGTCCCCTGTTGTCCCCCGCTTTGTCCCCCGCTGTGTCCCGCTGTGTCTCGCTGTGTTACACTGTGTCCCGTGTTGTCCCGCTTGGTCCCCCGCTGTGACCTCGCTGTGTTTCCCGCTGTGTCCCTCTGTGTACCACTCTGTGTCCCCAGCTGTGTCCCGCTTTGTACCCCGCTGTGTCCAGCTATGTTCCCGCAGTGTTCCCGCTGTCTCCCACTGTGTCCCGCTGTGTCCTGCTGTGTCCTCGCTGTGTCCCACGCTGTGTTCCGCTGTGTCCCCCGCTGTGTCCCGCTGTGTCCCGCTGTGTCCCCGCTGTGTCCCGCTGTGTCCCCCGCTGTGTCCCGCTGTGTCCCGCTGTGTCCCTGCTGTGACCCTCTCTGTCCCCGCTGTATTGACGATTTGTCCCGGTGTGTCCCGCTGTGTCCGCGCTGTGTTTCCGGCTGTGTCCCGCTGTGTACCCCTCTGTGTCCCCTGCTGTGTCCCGCTGTGTCACCTCTCTGTCCCCTGCTGTCCCCCGCTGTGTCTCACTGTGTCACCCGCTTTGTCCCGCTGTGCCCCTGCAGTGTCCCCGCTGTGTCCCACTCTGTCACACTGTGTCCCGTGTTGTCCCGTTTTGTCCCCCGCTGTGACCTCGCAGTGTTTCCCGCTGTGTCCCGCTGTGTCCCCCGCTGTGTCCCGCTGTGTCCGACTGTGTCCCCGCTGTGTCCCGCTGTGTCCCCGCTGTGTGCCCGCTGTGTCCCTGCTGTGTACCCCGCTGTGTCCAGCGGTGTCCTTTTGTGTCACGCTGTTTCCCCGCTGTGTCCCTGCTGTGTCCCTCTGTGTACCCCGCTGTGTCCAGCACTGTCCCCGCTGTGTCTCGCTGTGTCCCAAGCTCTGTCCCACACTGTGTCCCGAAGTGTCCCCCGCTGTGTCCCGCAGTGTCCCCCGCTGTGTCCCACTGTGTCCCCCGCTGAGTCCCCGCTGTGTCACCTCTGTGTCCCGCTGTTTCCTCGCTGTGTCCCCTGCTGTTTCCCTCTCTGTCCCTCGCTGTGTCTCACGCTTTGTCCCCGCTGTGTCCCACTGTGTCCCGCTGTGTCCCGCTGTGCCCCCACTGTGTCCCGTTGTGTCCACAGTGTGTACCACGCTGTGTAACGCTGCCTCCCCGCTGTATCGACGCTGTGTCCCGTTGTGTCCCGCTGTGTCCTCGCTGTGTTCCCCACTGTGTCCCGCTGTGTCCTCCGCTGTGTCCCCCGCTGTGTCCTCGCTGTGTCCCCAGTTGTGTCCCACTGTGTCCTCACTGGGTAGCCCACTGTGTCCCGCTGTGTCCACTGCTGTCCCCCGCTGTGGCCCGCTGTGTCCCGCTGTGTCCCCCGCTTTATCTTGCTGTGTCCTGCAGTGTCACCGCTGTGTCCTGCTGTGTAACACTGTGTCCCGTGGTGTCCCACTTTGTCCCACGCTGTGTCCCCAGCTGCGTCCCCTCTGTGTCGCCGCTGTGCCCCTCTCTGTCCTCTGCTGTCCCCCGCTGTGTCCCCCGCTGTGTCCCCCGCTGTGACCC
>NW_012301231.1:0-3386 GCF_000151885.1 Dipodomys ordii | reverse complement strand
TCAGCTGGGTCCTGCTGTGTCTCCCGCTGAGTCCCGCTGTGTACCCGCTGTGTCCCAATGTGTCCTCGCTGTGTCCCCTGCTGTGTCCCGCTGTGTCCTCGATGGGTCCCCCGCTGTGTCCCGCTGTGTCCCTCTGTGGCCCCTGCTGTATCCCCTGCTCTGTCCCACTGTGTCACCCGCTGTGTCCCGGCTGTGTCCCCGCTGTGTCCCGCTGTATTCCACTGTGTCCCCCGCTGTGTCCCGCTTTGTCCCCGCTGTGTCCCCCGCTGTGTCCCGCTGTGTCCCCCGCTGTGTCCCGCTGTGTCCACGTTGTCCCCTGGTGGGTCCCCGCTGTCCCCTTCTGTGTCCCCGCTGTACCCGCTGTGTCCCGCTGTGTCCCTCTGTGTTCCCCACTGTGTCCCTCTGTATTCTCCGCTGTGTCCCGTGTGTCCCACGCTGTGTCCCGCTGTGTCCCCTGCTGTGTCCCTGCTGTGTCCCGCTGTGTCCCGCTGTGTTCCGCTGTGACCCTGCTGAGTCCTGCTGTTTCCCCGCTGTGTCCCGCTTTGTCGTCGCTGTGTCCCCCGCTGTGTCCCACTATGTCCCCCGCTGTGTCCCTGCTGTGTCCCGCTGTGTCCCCCCCTTTTTCCCCGCTGTGTCCCGCTGTGTCTTCACTGTGTCCCCCGTGTGTCCCACTGTGTACCCCGCTGTGTCCCTCTGTGTCCCGCTCTGTCCCCACTGTGTCCCGATGTGTCCCGCTGTGTCCCTGCTGTGTGCCCGCTGTGTCCTGCTGTGTACCCCACTGTGTCCAGCGGTGTCACCTCTGTGTCCCGCTCTGTCCTTTCTCTGTCCCCCGCTATTACCTGCTCTGTCCCCCGCTGTGTCCCGCTGTGTCCCACTATGTCCCCTGCTCTGTCCCGCTGTTTCCCCACAGTGTCCCCGCTGTGTCCTGTTGTGTCACATTGTGTCCCGTGGAGTTCCACTTTGTCCCCTCCTGTGTCCCCCGCTGAGTGCCGCTTTGTCCCCGTTGTGTCCCGCTGTGTCCCCCGCTCTATCCCCTGCTGTGTTCTGCTGTGTCCACCTCTGTGTCCCGCTGTGTCCTGCTGTGTCCCCCGCTGTGTCCCGCTGTATTCCCCTGTATTCCGTGGTGTCCCGTTTGTCACCCGCTGTGTCCCCTGCTGAGTCCCCGCTTTGTCCCCGCTGTGACCCCCTGTGTCCCGCTGTGTCCCGCTATATCCCCCACTGTGTCCCATTGTGTCCCCAGCTATGTACCCCGCTGTGTCCCCGCTGTATCGACGCTGTGTCCCGCTGTGTCCCGCTGTGTACTGCTGTGTCCCACGCTGAGTCCCGCTGTGTCCCCACTGTGTCCCAATGTGTCCTCACTGTGTCCCCCGCTGTGTCCCGCTCTGTCAACCCTGTGTCCCCCGCTGTGTCCCGCTCTGTCCCTCTGTTTCCCCTGCTGTGTCCCCTGCTCTGTCCCACTGTGTCCCCCGCTGTGTCCCTGCTGTGTCCCCGCTCTGTCCCACTGTGTCCCGCTGTGTCTCCCGCTGATTCCCGCTGTGTCCCAGATGTGTCCCGCTGAGTCCTCGCTGTGTCCCCTGCTGTGTCCCACTTTGTTCCCCCTGTGTCGCCCGCTGTGTCCCACTGTGTCCCCCGCTGTGTCCCGCTGTGTCCCCTGCTGTGTCCCCGAGGTGTCCCGCTGTGTCCCACTGTGTCCCGCTGTGACCGTGTTGAGCCCCGCTGTGTCCCCGCTGTGTCCCGCTTTGTCATCGCTGTGTCCCCCGCTGTGTCCCGCATTGTCCCCCCGTGTCCCCCACTGTGTCCCGCTTGTCCCCCTCTGTGTCCCGCTGTGTCCCCTGCTGTGTCCCAACTGTGTCCTGCTGTGTTCCGCTGTGTCACGCTGTGTCCTCGCTGTGTCTCCCGCAGTGTCCCGCAGTGTCCCCCCTGTGTCCCCCGCTGTGTCCCGCTGCGTCCCTCTGTGTCCCCTGCTGTGTACCCTGCTCTGTCCCACTGTGTCCCCCGCTGTGTCCCGCTGTGTCCCGCTGTGTAATGCTGTGTCCTGCTGTGTCCCCCACTGAGTCCAGCTGTGTCCCCTCTGTGTCCCAATTTGTCCTCGCTGTGTCCCTCGCTGTGTCCCGCTGGGTCCCTCTGTGTCCCCTGCTGTGTACCCTGCTCTGTCCCACTGTGTCCCCCGCTGTGTCCCGCTGTGTCCCGCTGTGTACTGCTGTGTCCCCCGCTGAGTCCCGCTGTGTCCCCACTGTGTCCCAATGTGTCCTCGCTGTGTCCCCCGCTGTGTCCCACTGTGTCCCCTCTGTGTCCCCCGATGTGTCCACTGCTGTGTCCACCGCTCTGTCCCCACTGTGTCCCACTGTGCCCCGCTGTGTCCCCGCTGTGTGCCCGCTGTGTCCCGCTGTGTACCCTGCTGTGTCCAGCTGTGTCACCCCTGTGTCACACTGTGTCCCCTCTCTGTTCCCCGCTGTCCCCTGCTGTGTACCCCGCTATGTCCCGTTGTGTCCCGCTGTGTCCCCTGCTTTGTCCCGCTGTGTCCCCGCAGTGTCCCCGCTGTGCCCCGCTGTGTCACACTGTGTCCCGTGGTGTTCCGCTTTGTCCCCTGCTGTGTCCCCCGCTGAGTCCCACTTTGTCCCCGTCGTGTCCTGGTGTGTCCCCCGCTCTGTCCCCTGCTGTGTCCTGCTGTGCCCCCGCTGTTGCCCGCTGTATGCCCGCATTGTCCCCGCTGTGTCTGCAGTGTCCCGCTGTGTTACGTGGTGTCCCGTTTGTCCCCCACTGTGTCCCCGCTGAGTCCCCGCTGTGTCCCCGCTGTGTCCCACTGTGTCCTCGCTGTGTCCCCCGCTGTGTCCTGCTCTGTTCCCCACTGTGTCTACCGCTTTGTCCCCTCTGTGACCCACTGTGTCCCCCCAGTGTTCCCCGCTGAGTTCCGCTGTGTCCCCCGCTGTGTCCCCCGCTGTGTCCTGCTGTGTCGTCGTTGTGTCCCCCGCTGTGTCCCGCTGTGTCCTCGCTGTGTCCCCCGCTGTGTCATGATCTGTTCCCCGATGTGTCTCCCGCTTTGTCCCCGCTGTGAAACGCTGTGTCCCCCCAGGGTTCCCCGATGAGTTCCGATGAGTCCCCAACTGTATCCCACACTGAGTAAAGCTGTGTAGTAGTTGTGTCACCCGCTGTGTCCCGCTGTGTCCCCGCTGTGACCCGCTGTGTCCTCGATGTGTCCCCCGCTGTCTCCCGCGTTGTCCCACGCTGTGTAAAAGCTGTGTCCTCGCTGTGTCCCACGCTGTGTACCACTGTGTCACCACTGTGTCCCCTGATGTGTGCCGCTGTGTTCCGCTGTGTCCCCTGCAGTGTTCCCCGTTGAGTCACGAAGTGTCCCCGGCTGTGTCCCGCTGTTCCTCGCTGGTCCC
>NW_012301230.1:0-3386 GCF_000151885.1 Dipodomys ordii | reverse complement strand
GCTTCTTCTGTTTCTCCTGCTTCTCCTTCTGCATCTCCTTCTGCTTGTGCTTATCCTTATACTTCTGCTTCTGCTTCTGCTTCTCCTTCTCCTTCTTTTGCTTCTCCTTTTGCTTCTGCTTCTTCTGCTTTTCCTTCTTCTCCTTCTGCTTCTGCTTCTGCTTCTTCTGCTTCTCCTTCTGCATCTTCTTCTGCTTCTCCTTCTCCTTCCTCTGCTTCTCCTTCTGATTCTCCTTCTGCTTCTCCTTCATCTGCTTTACCTGCTTCTCTTTCTGCTTCTCCTTCTGCTTCTCCTTCTGTTTCTCCTTCTCCTTCTTGTTCTTCTGCTTTTCCTTCTGCTTCTCGTTCTGCTTCTGCTACAACTGCTACTGCTTCTACTTCTTCTGTTTCTTCTGCTTCTCCTTCTGCTTTTGATTCTCTTTCTGCTTCTGCTTCTCCTTCTGCTTCTCATTCTGCTTCTCCAGATTCTTCTTCTGCTTCAGGTTCTGCTTCTGCTTCTTCGGTTCTTATGCTTCTGCTTCTCCTGCTTCTGATTCTTCTGCTTCCCCTCCTTCGCTTTCTGCTTCTCCTTTTGTTTCTGCTTCTCCTTCTGCTTCTGCTTCTTGTCCTTCTCCTGTTTCTTCTTCTTCTGCTTCTGCTTCTCCTGTTTCTGCATCTCCTGCTTCTCCTTCTGCTTCTCTTGCTGCTTTTCCTTCTCCTGCTCCTTCTTCTGCTTCTCTTTCTGCTTCTCCTTCTGTTTCTCCTTCTCCTTCTCGTTCTTCTTCTTTTCCTTCTGCTTCTCCTTCTGCTTCTGCATCTTCTGCTTCTTCTGCTACTGCCTCTGATTCTTCTGTATCTTCTGCTTCTCATTCTGCATTAGCTTCTCTTTCTGCTTCTGCTTCTCCTTCTGCTTCTCCAGATTCTGCTTCTTCTGCTTCTCCTGCTTCTCCTTCTGCTTCAGATTCTGCTTCTGCTTCTTCGGCTTCTTCTGATTCTGCTTCTCCTGCTGCTGCTTCTTAAGCTACTCATGCATCTCAATATGTATACCATCAGTTTATGCTTCTCCTTCTGCTTCTGCTTCTTCTCCTTCTTCTGTTTCTTCTGCTTCTGCTTCTCCTGCTTCTCGTTATGCTTCTCTTTCTGCTTCTCTTTCTGCTTCTCCTTCTCCTTCTTCTGCTTCTCCTTCTGCTTCTGCTTCAATTTCCCCTCTGCTTCTCATTCTGCTTCTGCGTCTTCTGTTTCTTCTGCTTCTCCTGCTTCTGCTTCTCCTGGTTCTCCTACTTCTCGTGCTGCTTCTCCTTCTGCGTCTCTTTCTGCTTCTGCTTATCCTTTTGCTTCTCCTACTCCTAATCCTTTTTTTTCGCCTTCTCCGTCTTCTTCTTCTGCTTCTCCTGCTTCTTATGCTTCTCCTGCTTCTCTTTCTGCTTCTCCTTCTGCCTCTGCTTCTCCTTCTGCTTCTGCTCTTCTCCTTCTTCTCTTTCTTTTGCTTCTGTTTCTTCTGCTTCTTCTTCTTCTGCTTCTTCTGATTCTCCTGCTTCTCCTTCGTGTTCTCCTTCTGTTTCTGCTTCTCTTTCAGCTTCAGCTGCTCCTTCTGCTGCTCCTTCTCCTTCTCCTTCTTCTGCTTCTCCCACTGCTTCTGCTTCTGCTTCTTTTGCTTATTCTTTTTCTTCTGCTTCTGCTGCTTCTGCTTCTAATGCGTCTCCTTATGCTTCTCCTTATGCTGCTGCTTCTTCTTCTTCTTCCTCTTCTTCTTCTTCTTCTTCTTCTTCTTCTTCTTCTTCTTCTTCTTCTTCTTCTTCTTCTTCTTCTTCTTCTTCTTCTTCTTCTTCTTCTTCTTCTTCTTCTTCTTCTTCTTCTTCTACTTCTGCTTCTCCTGCTTCTTCTGCTTCTACTGCTTCTCCTTCTGCTTCTCATTCTGCTTCTGCTTCTCCTTCTGCTTCTCCTATTGCTTCTGCTGCCCTTCCTTCTCCTTCTCCTTCTCCTACTTCTGCTTCTCCTTCTGCTTCTGCTTCTTCTGCTTCTCCTGCTTCTCGTTCTGCATCTTCTTCTGCTTCTGCTTCTCCTGCTGCTGCTTCTCCTGATTCTGCATTTGTGCTTTTCCTGCTTCTCTTTCTTCTTCTCATCCTTCTGCTTCTCCTTCTGCTTTTGTATTGCTTCTGCTGCCCTTCCTTCTCCTTCTCCTTCTCCTACTTCTGCTTCTTCTTCTGCTTCTGCTTCTCCTGCTTCTCCTGCTTCTCCTTCTCCTTCTCTTTCTGCTTCTGCTTATCCTTCTGTTTCTCCTACGCCTAATCCTTCTCTTTCTCCTTCTTCTTCTTCTGCTTCTCCTGCTGCTTCTTCTTCTGCTTCTTCTGCTTTTTCTGTTTCTTCTTCTTCTGCTTCAGCTTCTGCTTCTTCTGCTTCTCCTTCTGCTTCTGCTTCTCCTTCTGCTTCTGCTTCTGCTCTTCTCCTTCTTCTGTTTCTTCTTCTGCTGCTTCTCCTACTTCTCCTTCTGCTTCACCGTCTCATTCTCCTTCTCTTTCAATTTCTCCTTCTTGTGCTTCTCATTCTGCTTCTGCTTCTGCTTCTCCTGCTTCTGCTTCTTCTGTTTCTCCTTCTGCTTCTCCTTCTGCTTCTCTTTCTGCTTCTGATTCTCCTTCTGCTCCTCCTACTCCTACTCCTTCTCTTTCTCCTTCTTCTTCTTCTGCTTTTCGTTCTGCTTCTTCTGCTTGTTCTGTTTCTTCTGCTTCTGCTTTTCCACCTTCTGCTGCTTCTGCTTCTTCTGCTTCAGGTTCTCCTTCTGCTTCTTGGGCCTCTTCTGTTTCTTCTGCTTCTGTTTCTCCTGCTACTGCTTCTTCTGCTTCTCTTTCTGCTTCTCCTTCTGCTTCTCCTTCTGCTCCTTCTCTTTCTTCTGTTTCTTCTTCTTCTTCTTCTTCTTCTTCTTCTTCTTCTTCTTCTTCTTCTTCTTCTTCTTCTTCTTCTTCTTCTTCTTCTTCTTCTTCTTCTTCTTCTTCTTCTTCTTCTTCTTCTTCTTCTTCTTCTTCTTCTTCTCCTCCCGCTTCTGCTTCTTCTGCTTCTCCTGCTTGTCCTTCTCCTTCTGCATCTCCTTCTCCTTCTTCTCCTTCTCTTTCAGCTTCTGCTTCTGCTTCTTCTGATTCTCCAAATTCTCCTTCTTCTTCTCCTTCTGTTTCTGCTTCTCTTTCTGCTTCTGCATCTCCTTCTGCTTCAACTTCTGCTGCTCATTCTCCTTCTTCTGTTTTTCCCTCTGCTTCTGCTTCTTATGCTTCTTCTTTATCTTCTGCTTCTGCTTCTCCTGCTTCTGCTTCTTATGCTTCTACTGCTTCTTCTTCTCTTTCTGCTTCTGCTCATCCTGCTTGTTTTCTGATTCTTCTGCTGCTTCTCCTTCTGCTGCTTCTACTACTTCTCCTTCTG
>NW_012301229.1:0-1370 GCF_000151885.1 Dipodomys ordii | reverse complement strand
CGCAGCCAATGGCGATCCGGCTTGGCTCCGCAGGCCGCCCTCGCAGCCAATGGCATCCCAGCCTGGGCTCCACAGGCCTCCCTCCACAGCCAATGGCATCCCAGCCGGGCTCCACAGGCCGCCCTCCGCAGCCAATGGCGTCCCGGCCTGGGCTCCGCAGGCCGCCCTCCGCAGCCAATGGCATCCCAGCCTGGGCTCCACAGGCCTCCCTCCACAGCCAATGGCATCCCAGCCTGGGCACCGCAGGCCTCCCTCCGCAGCCAATGGCATCCCAGCCTGGGCTCCACAGGCCTCCCTCCACAGCCAATGGCATCCCAGCCTGGGCTCCACAGGCCTCCCTCCGCAGCCAATGGCATCCCAGCCTGGGCACCGCAGGCCTCCCTCCGCAGCCAATGGCGTCCCGGCCTGGGCTCCGCAGGCCGCCCTCCGCAGCCAATGGCGTCCCGGCCTGGGCTCCGCAGGCCGCCCTCCGCAGCCAATGGCGTCCCGGCCTGGGCTCCGCAGGCCTCCCTCCGCAGCCAATGGCGTCCCGGCCTGGGCTCCGCAGGCCTCCCTCCGCAGCCAATGGCGTCCCGGCCTGGGCTCCGCAGGCCTTCAGTGCGTCCCACACTCAATGCTGGCTGGCATTCCTGTCCCACACATTACACACCAGCAACCCAAGCAGGAAGTCCCTCGTGTGCCAGCTCTGCTAAGGCTCAAACCGCCTTCCCTCCTGGTGCCCAGGCTCTCCCTTGACAATCTGGCCTGCACTTGGGTGCCAGGGCCCTACTGTGTGACTCTGTCCGACGTCAGACTCCACGCACAGGTCGGGGCACTATGAAGATGCAGCCATGTTTCCTTTGTCTCCAAGTCACTGCAGTGCCCAGCACCCAACAGACAGGTATTGAACTGTCATCATCACACATGGAGGTGTGGGTGGAACACTTCCCATGCAGCTCTTCAGCCAAAGATTAAGACCTGAGGGTGTATGCGTGTGCATGTGTGTGCATGCATGTATATACATGTGTGCATGTTTCAATGTATGTCTGTACATCTGTGTGTGTATGTTTAGCTATGTATGCATGCATGTGGAAGCAGAAAGACCACTGGTGGCCCATGCCATAATCCTAGCTACCCAGAAGGCTGAGGTCTAAGGATAGTGGTTCAAAACCAGCCCAGGCAGGAAAGTCCATGAGACCCTTATCCCAGTTAACCACCAAAAAACTACAAGTGGAGCTGTAGCTCAAAGTGATAGAACACTAGCCTTGAGCACAAAAGCTCAGGGACAGCATCCAGGCCCTGAGTTCAAGCCCCACAACAAAGAAAGAAAAGAAGGAAGGAAGGAAGGAAGGAAGGAAGGAGGGAGGGAGGGAGGGAGGAAAGGAGGGTGA
>NW_012301228.1:0-3387 GCF_000151885.1 Dipodomys ordii | reverse complement strand
TCGTCATCCTCCGCTGTGTCCGCTGTGTTCCCCGATGTGTCAATGCTGTGTCCCGGCTGTGTCCCTCTGTTTCCCGCTGTGTCCCCCGCTGTTTCCCTCACTGTGTCCCCACTGTGTCCCCCACTGTGTCCCCGCTGTGTCCCCCGCTGTGTCCTCGCTGTGTCCTCGCTGTGTCCCCTGATGTGTCAATGCTGTGTCCCGGCTGTGTCCCTCTGTGTCTCGCTGTGTCCCCCGCAGTTTCCCTCACTGTGTCCCCACTGTGTCCCCCGCTGTGTCCAGCTGTGTCCTGCTGTGTCCCCCGCTGTGTTCCGCTGTGTCCCCGCAGTGTCCCCCGCTGTGTCCCGCTGTTTCCCCGCTGTGTCCCCGCTGTGTCCCCCTGCTGTGTCCCGCTGTGTCCCGCTGTGTTCTGCTGTGTCCCCAGCCGTGCTCCGCTGTGTCCCCGTTCTGTCCCCCACTCTGTCCCCCGCTGGGTCCCGCTGGGTCCCCCGCTGTGTTCCGCTGTGTCCCTGCTGTGTCCCGCTGTGTCCCCCGCTGTGTGCCTCGCTGTGGACCACAGTGTCCCCTGCTGAGTCCCCCGCTGTATCCCTGCTGTGTCCCGCTGTGCCCGCCTGTGTCCCCCGCTGTGTCCCCCGCTGTGTCCCTCAGTGTCTCCGCTGTCTCCCCCTCTGTGTCCCCGCTGTGCCCCGTTGTCCCCAGGTGTGTCCCCGCTGTCCCCCGCTCTGCCCGCTGTGTCCCCACTGTCCCCCGCTGTGTCCCGCTGTGTCTCCGATATTTCCCCGCTGTGTCCCGCTGTGTACTGTTTTGTACCCTGCTGTGTCCTCCGCTATGCCCTGCTGTGTCCAGCTGTGTCCCCAGCTGTGTCCCCCGCTGTGTCTCCGCTGTGTCCCCCGCTGTGTCCCGCTCTTTCCCCGCTGTGTCCCCGCTTTGTCCCCACGCTGTGTCCCACTGTGTCCCGCTGTGTCCCACGCGGTGCTCCACAGTGTCCCCGTTCTGTCCCCCGCTCTGTCGCCCGCTGGGTCCCGCTGTGTCCCCCGCTGTGTTCCGCTGTGTCCCTGCTGTGTCCCGCTGTGTCCCGTGCTGTGTCCCTCTCTGTGTCCCACTTGTTCCCCACTGAGTCCCCCACTGTATCCCCGCTGTTTCCGCTGTGTCCGGCTTGGTCCCCCGCTGTGTCCCCCGCTGTGTCCCTCAGTGTCCCTGCTGTGTCCCCCTCTGTGTCCCCGCTGTGTCCCCGTTGTCCCCAGGTGTGTCCCCGCTGTCCCCCGCTCAGTCCCACTGTCCCACGCTGTGTCCCGCTGTGTCTCCAATGTTTCCCCGCTGTGTCCCGCTGTGTACCGTTGTGTCCTCTGCTGTGTCCCCGCTGTGTCCTCGCTGTGTCCCGCTGTGTTCCCCGCTGTGTCCCCCGCTGTGTCCCCCACTGTGTCCCCGTTGTGTCCCCCGTTGTGTCCCTCTGTGTCCCCACTGTTTCCCACTGTGTCCCCACTGTGTCCCCCGTTGTGTCCCTCTGTGTCCGCACTGTGTCCCGCTGTGTACCCGCTGTGTCCCCATATGTACCGCTGTGTCCAGCTGTGTCCCCCGCTGTGTCCCGCATTTCCCAGCTTTGTCCCGCGCTGTGTCCCGTTGTGTCCCCCGTTGTGTCCTCCGCTGTGTCCCGCTGTGTCCCCCACTGTGTCCATCTGTGTCCTGCTGTGTCCCCCGATGTGTCCCGCTGTGTCCCCGCAGTGTCCCCCGCTGTGTCCCGCTCTTTTCCCGCTGTGTCCCCGCTGTGTCCCCACGCTGTGTCCCGCTGTGTCCCGCTGTGTTCCGCTGTGTCCCCCGCAGTGCTCCGCTGTGTCCCCGTTCTGTCCCCTGCTCTGTCCCGCGCTGGGTCCCTCTGTGTCCCCCGCTGTGTTCCACTGTGTCCCTGCTGTGTCCCGCTGTGTATCCCGCTGTGTCCCGCTGTGTTCCCCGCTGTGTTCCCCGCTGTGTCCCCCACTGTGTCCCCGCTGTGTCCCCCGTTGTGTCCCCCTGTGTCCCCACTGTGTCCCACTGTGTCCCCGCTGTGTCCCCCGTTGTGTCCCTATGTGTACGCACTGTGTCCCGCTGTGTCCCCGCTGTGTCCCCATATGTTCTGCTGTGTCCGGCTGTGTCCCCCGCTGTGTCCCGCATTTCCCCGCTTTGTCCCACGCTGTTTCCCACTGTGTCCCCCTCTGTGTCCCCGCTGTGTCCCAGTATGTCCCTCACTGTGTCCCCACTCTGTCCCGCTGTGTCCCCCCCTGTGACCCGCTGTGTCCCGCTGTGTCCCCCGCTGTGTCCCGAGGTGTCCTGCTGTGTCCCACTGTGTCCCGCTGTGTCCTCGTTGTGTCCCCACAGTGACCCGCTGTGTACCCCGTTGTGTTCAGCTCTGTCTCCGCTGTTTCCCGCTGTGTCCCGCTGTGTCCTCGCTGTGTCCCTGCTGTGTCCTCCGCTGTGTCCCCCACTTGGTCCCTCTGTGTCTCACTGTGTCCTCGCTTGTCCCCTGCTCTGTGCCGCTGTGTCCCCCGCTGTGTCGCCCGCTGTGTCCTGCTGTGTACTCCCTTGTCCCCCGCTGCGTCCCGCTGTGTCACCCTCTGTGTCCCCGCTGTGTCCCAGTATGTCCCTCACTGTGTCCCCGCTGTGTCCCACTGTGTCCACGCTGTGTCCCCCGTTGTTTCCCTCTGTGTCCGCACTGTGTCCCGCTGTGTCCCCGCTGTGTCCCCCTATGTCCCGCTGTGTCCGGCTGTGTCCCCGCTGTGTCCCGCTGTGTTCCCCGCTGTGACCTGCTGTGTACCGCTGTGTCCCCCGCTGTGTCCCGCTTTGTCCTGCTGTGTCCCGCTGTGTCCCACTGTATCCCGCTGAGTCCTTGCTGTGTCCCCACTGTGTACCGCTGTGTACCCCGTTGTGTGCAGCTCTGTCTCCGCTGTTTCCCGCTCTGTCCCGCTGTGTCCTCGCTGTGTCCCCGCTGTGTCCTCCGCTGTGTTCCCCGCTTCGTCCCGCTGTGTCCGCTACTGTGTCCCCCGCTGTGTCCCTGCTGTGTCCCTGCTTGGTCCCGCTGTGTCCCACTTTGTCCTCGCTTGTCCCCCGCTGTATCCCGCTGTGTCCCCCGCTGTGTCCCGCGCTGTGTCCAGCTGTGTCCTCCCTTGTGCCCCGCTGCGTCCCACTGGGTCCCTCGCTGTGTCCTCGCTGTGTCCCGCTGTGTCCCTCGCTGTGCCCCGCTCTGTCCCGCTGTGTCCCCGCTGTGTCCCCCGTTGTGTCCCTCTGTGTCCGCGCTGTGTCCCGCTGTGTCCCCCTATGTCCCGCTGTGTCCGGCTGTGTCCCCGCTGTGTCCCAGCTGTGTCCCACGCTGTGTCCCCCGCTGTGTCCCGCTGTTTCCCCTCTGTGTCCCGTGCTTGA
>NW_012301227.1:0-3387 GCF_000151885.1 Dipodomys ordii | reverse complement strand
TCACGGGGGAAAGCGGGACACAGCGGGGACAGAGCGGGACACAGCGATGGACACAGCGAGGACACAGCGGGACCCAGTGGGACACAGCGTCGATACAGCGGGTTCAGAGTGCGCCACAGCGGGGTACATGGCTGGGGACACAACGGGACACATCGGGGGACACAGCAAGTTCTCAGCGGAACACAGCGTGGGACACAGTGAGGACACAGGGGGACACAGCGGGACACAGCTGGACACAGCAGGAACACAGCAGTAGACACAGCGGGACACAGCAGGGGACATAGCGGGACACAGCGCGGGACACAGGGAGGACAGAGCGGGACACAGCGGGGACACAGCGGGGACTCAGCGGCGGACACAGCGGGGGACAAAGCGGGACACCACGGGACAGCGCGGGACACAGCGGGGACAAGGGGGAGATAGACCGTGACACAGCGAGGACACAGCGGGACACAGCGGGGGACACAGCCGGACACAGCGGGGGAAACAGTGGGGGACACAGTGGGACACAGCGGGGGACACATGGGGAACACAGCGGGACACAGCGGGAACACAGCGGGACTCAGCGGGGGACACAGCAGTATACAGCAGGACACAGCGGGGACACAGCAGGGACACAGCGGGGGACACAGCAGGACACAGCGGGACACAGCGGGGAACACAGCGGGACACAGAGGGGGACACAGAGGGGTACACAGCGGGACACAGCTGGGAACACAGCGGGTCACAGCGGGACACAGCGGGAACACAGCTGGACACAGCGTGGTACACAGTTGGACACAGGGGGCACACAGTGGGGACACAGCGGGGGACACAGCGGGACACAGCGGGTCACAGCGGCGACACAGCGGGGTACACAGCGGGGGACAGCAGAGGACAGAGAGGGGACACAGCGGCGACACAGAGGGGACGCAGCTGGGGACACAGCGTGGGACAAAGTGGGACACCACGGGACACAGTGTTACACAGCGGGACACAGCGGGGACACTGCGGGACACAGCAAGATAAAGCGGGGGACACAGCGGGACACAGCGGGCCACAGCGGGGGACAGCGGGGGATACAGCGGGACACAGTGGGCTACCCAGTGAGGACACAGCGGGACACAACAGGGGACACAGCGAGGACACAGCGGGGGACACAGCGGGGGACACAGCGGGACACAGTGGGGAACACAGCGAGGACACAGCGGGACACAACGGGACACAGCGTCGATACAGCAGGGAGGCAGCGTTACACAGCGTGGTACACACTGTGGACAGAACGGGACACAGGGGGGGCACAGCGGGACACAGCGGGACACAGTGGGACACAGCGGGGACAAAGCGTGAGACACAGCGAAGGACAGAGAGGGAAACAGCAGGGGACACAGCGAGAAAACAGCGGGACACAGCGGTGACACAGCGGGGACTCAGCGGGGGACACAGTGGGACACAGCGGGGGACACAGCGGGACACAGCGGGGGACACTGCGGGACACAGTGTGGGACAGAGCATGGGACACAGCGAGACACAGCGGGGACAAAGCTGGGACACAGTGTGACACAGTGGGACACACCGGGGACACTGCAGGGGCACAGCGGAACAAAGCGGGCGACAGAGCAAGACACAGCAGGGGACACATCGGGGGACAGTAGGAGACAGAGAGGGGACACAGCGGGACACAGCCGGAAACACAGCGCGGACACAGCGGGACACACCGGGACACAGCGGGGGACACAGCGGGACACAGTGGGGACAAAGCGGGACACACCGGGACACAGCGGGGGACACAGCGGAACACAGCGTGGGACACAGCGAGGACACAGCAGGACACAGCGGGACACAGCGGCGACACAGCAGGGACACAGCAGGGACACAGCGGGGACACAGCAGGGGACACAGCGGGACACAACGGGGAACACAGCGAGGACCCAGCGGGACCCAGCAGGACACAGCGTCGATACAGCGGGGACACAGCAGAACACAGCGGGGTACACAGCTGGGGACACAAAGGGACACAGCGGGGGACACAGCGAGGACACAGCGGGACACAGCGGGACACAGCGTCGATAATGGCGGGGACACAGCGGGACACAGCGGGGTACACAGCTGGGGACACAATGGGACACAGCAGGTACACCGCGGGACACAGCGGGACACAGCAGGGTACACAGCAGGGGACACAGCGGGACACAGCGGGACACAGCGGGGGACACAGGGGAGACACTGCGGGACACAGCGGGGGACACAGCGAGGACACATTGGGACACAGCGGGGAAACAGCCGGACTCAGCGGGGGACACAGCGGGTGACAAAGCCGGACACCACGGGACACAGTGTGACACAGCGAGACACAGCGGGGACACTGCATGGACACAGGAGAACACACCCAGGGACACAGCGGGACACAGCAGGACACAGTGGGGGACACAGCGGGGGACAGCAGGGGAGAGAGAGGGGACACAGCGGGACACAGCGGGGACACAGTTGGACACAGCGGGGTACTCAGCGGGACAGAGCGGGCGCACAGCGGGGACAAAGCGGGATACAGCAGGACAAAGCGGGACACAGCGGGACACAGTGGGGGACACAGCGGGGGACAGAGCGACAACACAGCGGGACACAGCGGGACATAGGGGGACTCAGCAGGGTCACAGTGGGACACAACAGGACACAGCGGGACACAGCGGGACACAGTGGGACACAGCGGGGACACTGCAGGGGCAAAGCGGGACAAAGCGGGCGACAGAGCAAGACACAGCAGGGGACACATCGGGGGACAGTAGGGGACAGAGAGGGGACACAGCGGGACACAGCGGGGGACACAGAGGGGTACACAGCGGGACAAAGCCGGAAACACAGCGCGGACACAGCGGGACACACCGGGACACAGCCTCAATACAGCGGGGACAGAGAGGGTCACAGCAGGGACACAGCGGGACACAGCGGGACACAGCGGGGGACACAGCGGGACACAGTGGGGACACAGCGGGACACACCGGGACACAGCGGGGGACACAGCGGAACACAGCGTGGGACACAGCGAGGACACAGCAGGACACAGCGGACACAGCGGCGACACAGAAGGGACACAGCAGGGACACATCGGGGACACAGCATGGGACACAGCGGGACACTTCGGGGAAAACAGCGAGGACCCAGCGGGACCCAGCAGGACACAGCGTCGATACAGCGGGGACACAGCAGAACACAGCGGGGTACACAGCTGGGGAACCAAAGAGACACAGCGGGGGACAAGCGAGGACACTTTTTGTACTCTTCGGGGGACACTTCGAGGACACATCGGGACACAGAGGGATACAGCGTCGATAATGGCGGGGACACAGCGGGACACAGCGGGGTACACAGCTGGGGACATATCGGGACACAGCGGGTACACTGCGCGAC
>NW_012301226.1:0-3387 GCF_000151885.1 Dipodomys ordii | reverse complement strand
GGGGGACTCAGCGGGGGACAAAGTGTGACATCTACGTGACACAGTGTGACACAGCGGGACACAGTGGGGACAGTGCGGGGACACAGCAGGATAAAGCGGGGGACACAGCGGGACACAGTGGCGGACACAGCGGGGGACAGCGTAGACAGAGAAGGGCCACAGCAGGACAGAGCTGGAAACAGTTGGACACAGCTGGGTACACAGCGGGACACAGCGGGCACACCGGGGACACAGCAGGACACAGCGGGACACAGTGGGGACACAGTGGGACACAGCGGGACAAAGCGGGGGACACAGCGGGACATAGTAGGGGACACAGAGAGGACACATTGGGACACAGCGGGGGACACAGTGAGGACACAGCGGGACACAGCCGGGGAAAAAGTGGGACACAGCGGGGACACAGCAGTGGACACAGCGGGACACAGCAGGGGACACAGCCGGAAACAGCAGGGGTAACAGTGGGGGACACAGCGGGACACAGTGGGACACAGCGCGGGACACATGGGGGACACAGCGGGACACAGCCGGGACACAGCGGGGACACAGCGGGACACAGCGGAACACAGCGGGAGACAAAGCAGGAGACAGCGGGGCACACAGCGAGGACACAGGGGGACACAGAGGCGACACAGAGGGGACTCAGCGGGGGACACAGCGTGGGACAAAGTAGGACACCACGGGACACAGTGTTACACAGCGGGACACAGCGGGGACACTGCGGGACACAGCAGGAAAAAGCGGGGGACACAGCGGGACACAGCGGGCCACCACGGGGGACACAGCGGGGGACAGCGGAGACAGAGAGTGGCCACAGCGAGACACAGCGGTGACACAGCTGGACACAGCAGGGTACACAGCAGGACACAACGGGCACACAGCGGGGACAAAACGGGACACAGCGGGACACAGTGGGGACACAGCGGGACAAAGCGGGAGACACAGCGGGAAACAGCAGGCACACAGCGGGGACACAGTGGGACACAGCGGGACACAGCGTCGATACAGCGGGGACACAGCGTTACACAGTGTGGTACACAGCTGTGGACTCAACGGGCCACAGTGGGGGCACAGCCGGACACAGCGGGACACAGTGGGACAGAGCGGGGAAAAAGCGTGAGACACAGCAGGGGACAGAGAGGGTGACAGCAGGGGACACAGCGAGGAAACAGCGGGACACAGCGGTGACACAGCGGGGACTCAGGGGGTGACACAGCGGGACACAGCGGGGGACACAGCGGGACACAGCGCGGGACAAGGCGGGACACAGTGTGGGACAGAGCGTGGGACACAGCGAGACACAGCGGAGACAAAACTGGGCACAGCGGGGTACACAGCGGGATACAGCGGAACACAGCGGGAGACAAAGCAGGAGACAGCGGGGCACACAGCGAGGACACAGGGGACACAGAGGCGACACAGAGGGGACTCAGCGGGGGACACAGCGTGGGACAAAGTGGGACACCACGGGACACAGTGTTACACAGTGGGACACAGCGGGGACACTGCGGGACACAGCAGGACAAAGCGGGGGACACAGGGGGACAAAGCGGGACACAGCGGGGGACCCAACGGGGGACAGCGGAGACAGAGAGTGGCCACAGCGAGACACAGCGGTGACACAACTGGACACAGCGGGATACACAGCGGGACAGAGCGGGCACACAGCGGGGACACAGCGGGACACAGCGGGACACAGTGGGGACACAGTGGGACACAGCGGGACAAAGCGGGAGACACAGCGGGACACAGCAGGCACACAGCGGGGACACAGCGGGACACAGCGGGACACAGCGGGGACAAAGCGGGACACAGCTGGACACAGCGGGACACAGCGGTGGACACAGCGACACACAGTGGTGGTCCCAGTGAGGACACAGCAGGACACAGCAGGACACAGCAGGGGACACAGCGAGTACACCGCTGGGTACACAGCGGTGGACACAGCGGGACACAGCGGGGAACACAGCGAGGACACAGCGGGACACAGCGGGACACAGCGTCGATACAGTGGGGACACAGCGTTACACAGCGTGGTACACAGCTGTGGACACAACGGGACACAGTGGGGGCACAGCCGGACACAGCGGTACACATTGGGACACAGCGGGGACAAAGCGTGAGACACAGCGGGGGACAGAGAGGGAGACAGTAGGGGACTCAGCGAGGACACAGCAGCACACAACGGGACACAGCGGGAAACAGAGGTGAACCTGCGGGGACACAGCGGGACACAGCGGGACACAGCGGGGACACAGCAAGGACACAGCGGCACACAAAGGGACACAGCGGGAAACAGAGGTGAACCTGCGGGGACACATCGGGACACAGTGGGGGACACAGCGGGACACAGTGTGGGACACAGCGGTGAAACAGCGGGACACAACGGGACACAGCAGGGGGACACAGCGAGGACACAGCGGGACACAACGGGACACAGCAGGGGGACACAGTGAGGACACCACGGAACACAGCGGGACACAGCGGGAAACAGAGGTGAACCTGCGGGGACACAGCGGGACACAGTGGGGGACACAATGTGAAACAGCGGGGGACACAGCGGGACACAGTGGGGGACAGAGTGTGGGACACAGCGAGACACAGCGGGGACAAAGCTGGACACAGCGGGGTACACAGAAGGAAACAGCGGGGACACAGCGGGGAAACAGCGTGACACAGCAGGACACAGCGGGAAACAGCCGGGGACACAGTGAGGACACAGCGGCACACAACGGGGGACACAGCAAGGACAGAGTGGGACACAGCGGGGGACACAGCGAGACATAGCGGGGGACACAGCGGGGGACACAGAGGGACACAGCGGGACACAGCGGGGGACACAGGGAGGACACAGCGGGACACAGCGGGGGACATAGCGAGGACACATTGGGACACAGCGGGGACACAGCGAGACTCAGCGGGGCACAGCAGTACACAGAGGGACACACCGGGACACAGCGGGGACACAGCAGGGACACAGCGGGGGACACAGCGGGACACAGCGGGGGACACAGGGAGGACACAGCGGGACCCAGCTGAACCCAGCGTCGATATGGCAGGGACACAGCGGGACACAGCGGGGAAAAAAGCGAGGACATAGGGGAACACAGCGTGGGACACAGCGAGGACACAGCGAGGACACAGCCGTAGACACAGCGGGACACAGTGGCTGACACACTGGGACACAGCGGGGAACACAGCGAGGACACAGCGGGACCCAGGGCGACACAGCGTCGATACAGCGGGGACACAGCGTTACACAGCGTGGTACACAGCTGTGAACACAACGGGACACAGTGGGGGCACAGCGGGACACAGCGGGACACAGTGGGACGCAGCAGGAGACAAAGCTTGAGACACAGCGGGGTACAGAGCGGGAGACAGCGG
>NW_012301225.1:0-3387 GCF_000151885.1 Dipodomys ordii | reverse complement strand
CAGTGGGGTACATAGAGGGACACAGCGGGGAAACAGCGGGGGACACAGCGGGACACAGCGGGGAACACAGCGAGGACACAGCGGGACACAGCGGGACACAGCGTCGATACAGCGAGGACACAGTGGGACACAGCGGGGTACACAGCTGGGGACACAACGGGACACAGCGGGGGACACATTGAGGACACAGCAGAACACAGCGGGGGACACAGGGGGGACACAGCGGGACACAGCGGGGGACACAGCGAGTACACATTGGGACACAGCGGGGACACAGCGGGACTCAGCGGGGGACACAGCAGTACACATCGGGACACAGCGGGACACAGCGGGGGACACAGAGGGGTACACAGCGGGACACAGCGAGAACACAGCGGGACCCAGCGGGACACAGCGTCATTACAACGGGGACACAGCGGGACAGAGCGGGGTACACAGCTGGGGACACAACGGGGCACAGCGGGGGACACAGCGAGGACACAGTGGGACACAGCGGGACACAGCGGGGACATTGCGGGAACATAGCGGGACACAGCGGGACACAGTAGGACACAGCTTGTGACCCAGCGGGGACACAGCGGGACACAGCGGGGGACACAGCAAGGACACAGCGGGACACAGCGGGACACAGTGGGGACACAAAGGGGACTCAGAGGGGGAAACAGCGGGGAAAAAAGCGGAACACCATGGGACACAGTGTGACACAGCAGGACACAGAGGGAACACTGTGTCGACACAGCAGGACAAAGCGGGGGACACAGCCGGACACAGCGGGACACAGCGGGGGACACAGCATGGGACAGTGGAGACAAAGAGAGGACACAGCGGGACACAGCGGTGACACAGCTGGACACAAGGGAGTACACAGCGGGACACAGCGGGCACAAAGCCGGGACAGAGCGGGACACAGCTGGACTCAGCGGGACATAGCGGGGGACACAGCGGGACACAGAGGGGGACACAGTGAGGACACAGTGGGACACAGCGGGGGACACAGTGAGGACACAGCGGTGACACAGCTGGACACAACGAAGTACACAGCGGGACACAGCGGGCACACAGCGGGGACACAGCGGGACACAGCGGGGAACACAGGGAGGACACAGCATGACCCAGTGGGACACAGCGTCGATAAAGCGGGGACACAGCGGGACACAGCGGGGTACACAGCTGTGGACACAACGGGACACAGTGTGGGCACAGCGGGACACAGCGGGACAGAGTGGGACACAGACGGGATAAAGCGTGAGACACAGCGGGGGACACAGGGGGGACACAGCGGGACACAGGGGGGGACCCAGCGAGGACACATTGGGACACAGCAGGGACACAGCGGGACTCAGCGGGGGACACAGCAGTACACAGCTGGACACAGCGGGACACAGCGGGTCACAGCAGGGACAGAGCGGGTGACACAGAGGGGTACACAGCGTGACACAGCAGTGGACAAAGCAGGACACAGCGGGGGACACAGCGAGGACACTGCGGGACACTGCGGGAGACACAGCAAGGAAACAGCGGGACACAGTGGAACACAGCGGGACACAGCAGTGACACAGCAGGGGACCCAGCGAGACACAACCGGGGACACAGCGGGACACAGCGGGGCCACAGGGAGGACACAGCAGGACACAGCGGGGGACACAGCGGGAAACAGCGAGGGACACAGCATCGATAGAGTGGACACAGCGGGCCACAGCGGGGTACACAGCTGGGGACACATCGGGACACAGTGTGGGACATAGCGAGACACAACAGGACACAGTGGGACACAGCGGGACACAGCGGGGGACACAGCGATGACAAAGCGGGACACAGAGGGGGACACAGTGGGACAGAGCAGGGTACACAGCAGGGGACACAGAGGGACCCAGCGGGACACAGCGGGGGACACAGGGGGAACACAGCGGGACACAGCGTGGGACACAGCGAGGACACATTGGGACACAGCGGGGACACAGCAGGACTCAGCGGGGGACACAGCAGTACACAGCGAGACACAGCGGTACACAGCGGAGCACAGCAGGGACACAGCGGGGGACAAAGCGGGACAGAGCGGGACACAGCGGGGACACAGAGGGGTACACAGCGGGACACAGCAGTGGACAAAGCAGGACACAGTGAGGGACACAGCGAGGACACTGCGGGACTCTGCGGGAGACACAGCGAGGACACAGCGTGACACAGCGGAACACAGCGGGACACAGCAGGGACACAGCAGGGGACACAGCGGGACACAGAGGGGGACACAGCGGGACACAGCGGGGGACACAGCGGGACACAGCGGGACACAGCGGGGGACACAGCGATGACAAAGCGGGGATATAGCGGGACTCAACACGGTCACAGCGGGACACAGCAGGACACAGCGGGACACAGCGGGGACACAGCAGGGGACAGAGCGGGACACAGCGGGGGACACAGCGGGACACAGCAGGGGACACAGCGAGGACACAGCGGGATACATCTGGGACACAGCGGGAATCAGCGGGGGACACAGCGGGACACAGCGGGACACAGCGGGGACACAGCAGGGACACAGCGGGGGACACAGTGGGACAGAGCAGGGGACACAGCAGGGGACACAGAGGGACAGAGCGGGACACAGCAGGGGACACAGGGGCGACACAGCGGGACACAGCGGGGGACACAGTGAGGACACATTGGGAAACAGCGGGGACACAGCGGGACAGAGGGGGACACAGCAGTACACAGCGGGACACAGCGGGGCACAGCAGGGACACAGCGGGGGACACAGCGGGAAACAGCGAGGGACACTGCGGGGGACACAGCGGGACACAATGTGGAACACAGAGAGTACACAGCGGGACCCAGCGGGACACAGCGTCGATACAGCGGGGACACAGCGTGACACAGCAGGGTACATAGCTGGGGACACAACGGGACACAGTGGGGGACATAGCGGGACACAGCGGGACACAGCGGGACACAGCGGGTCACAGCGGGGACAAAGCGGGGACTCAGCGGGGGACACAGCGGGGGACAAACGGGACACCACGGAATACAGCGGGATACAGCGGGACACAGGGGGGACACAGCAGGACACAGCGGGACACAGAGGGGGACACAGCGGAACACAGCGGGGGACAGAGCGGAGGACAAAGCGGGACACCACGGTCACAGTGTGTCACATCGGGACACAGCGGAGACACTGCGGGGACACAGCGGGACAAAATGGGGGACACAGCGGGACATAGCGAGAGACAGCATTGGACACAGGAGGGGATAGCGGGGGACAGAGAGGGGACACAGCGGAACACAGCGGTTACACAGCTGGACACAGCTGGGTACACAGCGGGACATAGAGGACACACAGCGGGGACACAGCGGGACACAGCGGGGAACTCACCGGGAAACAGCGGGGGA
>NW_012301224.1:0-3387 GCF_000151885.1 Dipodomys ordii | reverse complement strand
ACCCTGCAGTGTCCCCGCTGTTTCCCGCTGTGTAACACTGTGTCCCGTGGTGTCCCACTTTGTCACACGCTGTGTCCCCAGCTGCGTCCCCTCTGTGTCGCCGCTGTGTCCCCTCTCTGTCCTCTGCTGTCCCCCGCTGTGTCTCCCGCTGTGTCCCCCGCTGTGACCCGCTGTGTCCCGCTGTGTCCCCTGCTGTGTCCCAACTGTGTGCCCCCTGTGTCCCACTGTGTACCCCGCTGTGTCCAGCTGTGTTCCCGCTGTTTCTCGCTGTGACCCGCTGTGTTCCCAGCTGTGTCCCGCTGTGTACCCCTCTGTGTCCCCCTCTGTGTCCCGCTGTGTCCCGCTGTGTCCCGCTGTGTCCCCCGCTGTGTCCCTGCTGTGTCCCCGCTGTGTCCTGCTGTATACTGCTGTGTCCCTCGCTGAGTCCTGCTGTGTCCCCGCTGTGTCCCACTGTGTTCCCCATGTGTCCCCCGCTGTGTCCCACCGTGTCCCAATGTGTCCCCCACTGTTTCCCCCGCTGTGTCCGGCTGTGTCCCCCGCTGTGTGCCGCTGTGTCCCGCTATGTCCCCCGCTTTGTCCTGCTGTGTCCCCGCAGTGTGCCCGCTGTCTCCCGCTGTGTCACACTGTGTCCCGTGTTGTCCCACTTTGTCCCCAGCTCTTTCCCCCGCTGTGTCCTCCGCTGAGTCACCTCTGTATCGACGCTGTGTCCCGCTGTGTCCCGCTGTGTCCTCGCTGTGTTCCCCGCTGTGTCCCGCTGTGTCCCCTGCTGTGTCCCCCGCTGTGTCCCGATCTGTCCCCCTCTGTGTCCCGCTGTGTTCTCCGCTGTGTCCCACTGTGTCCCCGCAGTGTCACTGCTGTTTCCTGCTGTGTCTCGCTGTGTTCCGTGGTGTCCCACTTTGTCTCCCGCTGTGTCCCCCGCTGAGAACCTGCTGTGTCAACGCTGTGTCCCCCTGTGTCCTGGCTGTGTCCCCCACTGTCTCCAGCTCTGTACCCCGCTGTGTCTCACGCTTTGTCCCCGCTGTGTCCCACTGTTTCCCGCTGTGTCCCGCTGTGCCCCCACTGTGTCCCCGCTGTTTCCCTGCTGTGTCCCTGCTGTGTCGCCGCTGGGTCCCACTGTTTCCTGCTGTGTCCTCGCTTTGTCCCACGCTGTGTTCCGCTGTGTCCCCCGCTGTGTCCCGCTGTGTCCCGCTGTGTCCCCACTGTGTCCCGCTGTGTCCCCCGCTGTGTCCCGCTGTGTCCCGCTTTGTCCCTGCTGTGACCCTCTCTGTCCCCGCTGTATTGACGCTGTACCCGGTGTGTCCCGCTGTGTCCGCGCTGTGTTCCCGGCTGTATCCCGCTGTGTACCCCTCTGTGTCCCCCGCTGTGTCCCGCTGTGTCCCCTCTCTGTCCCCTGCTGTCCCCCTCTCTGTCCCATGCTGTCCCCCGCTGTGTCCCCCGCTGTGTCTCGCTGTGTCGCCCGCTTTGTCCCGTTGTGCCCCTGTAGTGTCCCCGCTGTGTCCCACTGTGTCACACTGTGTCCCATGTTGTCCCGCTTTGTCCCCCGCTGTGACCTCGCAGTGTTTCCCGCTGTGTCCCGCTGTGTCCTCGCTGGGTCCCCCGCTGTGTCCTGCTGTGTTCCCCGCTGTGTCCCGCTGTGTCCGACTGTGTCCCGCTGTGTCCCCGCTGTGTCCCACTGTGTCCCGCTGTGTCCCCGCTGTGTGCCCGCTGTGTCCCGCTGTGTACCCCGCTGTGTCCAGCTGTGTCCTTTAGTGTCATGCTGTTTCCCCGCTGTGTCCCTGCTGTGTCCCTCTGTGTACCCCGCTGTGTCCAGCTTTGTCCCCGCTGTGTCTCGTTGTGTCCCACGCTCTGTCCCACACTGTGTCCCGCAGTGTCCCCCGCTGTGTCCCGCTGTGTCCCCCGCTGTGTCCCACTGTGTCCCCCGCTGAGTCCCCGCTGTGTCACCGCTGTGTCCGCTGTTTCCTCGCTGTGTCCCCTGCTGTCTCCCTCTCTGCCCCTGCTGTGTCTCACGCTTTGTCCCCGCTGTGTCCCACTGTGTCCCGCTGTGTCCGGCTGTGCCCCCACTGTGTCCTGTTGTGTCCACAGTGTGTACCACGCTGTGTAATGCTGCGTCCCCGCTGTATCGATGCTGTGTCCCGCTGTGTCTCGCTGTATCCTCGCTGTTTTCCCCACTGTGTCCCGCTGTGTCCCCCGCTGTGTCCCCCACTGTGTCCTCGTTGTGTCCCCTGTTGTTCCCGCTGTGTCCTCACTGGGTAGCCCACTGTGTCCCACTGTGTCCTCTGCTGTGTACCACGGTGTGTAACTCTGTGTGCCCGCTGTATTGACGCTGTGTCCCGCTGTGTCCACGCTGTGTCCTCGCTGTGTTCCCCGCTGGGTCCTGCTGTGTCCCCCGCTGTGTTCCCCGCTGTGTCCCCCTGTGTCCCCCGCTGTGTCCTGCTCTGTCCTCGCTGGGTCTCCCGCTGGGTCCCGCTGTGTCCCCCGCTGTGGCCCGTTGTGTCCCGCTGTGTCCTCGCTGTGTCCCCCGCTGTGTCCCGTTGTGTTCCTAGCTGTGTACCCCGTTGTGTCCCGCTGTATCAACTCTGTGTCCCACTGGGTCCCGCTGTTTCCTTCCTGTGTTCCCTGCTGTGTCTCGCTGTGTCCCCGCTGTATCGACGCTGTGTCCCTGCTGTGTCCCGCTGTTTCCCGCTCTGTCCTCGCTGTGTCCCCAGCTGTGTCCCGTTGTGTCCCCAGCTGTGTCCCCCGCTATGTCCCGCTGTGTGTACTGCTGTATCCACGCTGTGTCCTGCTGTGTCTCGCTGTGTCCCGCTGTGTCCTCTCTGTGTCCCCTGCTATGTTCCACTGTGTCCTCGCTGTGTCCCCCGCTGTGTCCCGCTGTGTCCCCATTGTGTCCCCCGCTGTGTCACGCTGTGTCCCGCTGTGTCCCCCGCTGTGTCAGCTGCTGTGTCCTGCTGTGTCCCCCGCTGTGTCACCAATGTGTCCCGCTGTGTAACCCTCTGTGTCCCCCGCTGTGTCCCGCTGTGTCCCCTCTCTGTCCCCTACTGTCCCCCGATGTGTCCCCTACTGTGTCTTGCTCTGTCACCCACTTTGTCCCGCTGTGCCCCTGCAGTGTCCCCGCTGTGTCCCACTGTGTCCCACTGTGTTCCCCGCTGTGTCCTGCTGTGTCCCCCGTTGTGTCCACCGCTGTGTCCTCGCTGTGTCCCCCGCTTTGTCCCACTATGTCCTCGCTGGGTCCCCCGCTGTGTACCGCTGTGTCCCCCGCTGTGTCCCGCTGTGTCCGACTGTATCCCGCTCTGACCCCGCTGTGTCCCGCTGTGTCCCTCTGTGTCCGCGCTGTGTGCCAGCTGTGTCCCACTGTGAAACCCCGCTGTGTCCAACAGTGTCCTTTTTGTG
>NW_012301223.1:0-2223 GCF_000151885.1 Dipodomys ordii | reverse complement strand
GCCGAAATGACTTTACACTTTGTGGGGGGGAGGGAGAGGGTTGGTGGGGTGGGAGAGATGGGAAGAGAAACAAAGGAGGAGGCAACAATGCTTGATAAGAAATGTACTCATTATCTTGCCCATGTAATTGTAACCCCTCTGTACAGTATTTTCACAATTAAAAAAAAGAATGTGGAGACTGGGATACAGACTAGGAATGGAAAGTTTACCAATGTTCCTGTTAGAGAAGGAAAGAAAAATATAGCTTGTGTCTAGCAGAACACTGATTGCAACTGCTATTGTGGAAAGTTCTCTTCTATAATGACATCTTCCAGCTGACTGCTGTCCTGGGTAGTAAAAATAGTCATTCGGCATGTATGTGCCATGCATGAGCGTGCATATGTTTGTATGTATGCACAGGTAAACCTACCTGAGTGTATTATATCTTTTATAGTGAGTATATCTGGAAGCTACCTGAAGAATCATCTCCCCATCAAACAACTCGGCCAGGGTTTGGTTGTCATGTCACATTCCTTTGACTCATTCTTACTTTTTGCTTTCAAGTTTCATTCCAATGAACCAATTAGAGGCACTTCAGAGTGGAGCTTATTTATTCCTCATAAAACCAGGGGATTTTGCAATCTGATGTTCATTAATAGATAAATGCATCAGATGCCCAAAGGAAACACAGTAGCAGGGTAATGTTGCTCTTCCCTCACATCTGTATTAAATAAGCCTATTTACTCATACACAGTGGCTTTCAAAAACATTCTTTTTCTCAGTTAATGTTGCCTAATGGTCATGCAGTCAAATGTTAGTTATTATTTAATAGGTGCCATTCAGAATTCTTTTTTTTTGGTATCATGTTTCTTATCAGTGCCAACTGTAATCAGTTGCTTGTAGAGCAAAAGAAGAGCTAATTTACGATACGATGACACACAGTAGATATAGCCATTCTGTTTAGAATTGAACAAAGCCCCTGCATTCATTTTCCATAAATGCCAGTAGAGGCTTTGGGGATAGAACACAGAGGAATAAAATGTTTTTTTTTTTTTTTGCTTAACCCCCTTTCCAAAATACTTGAACTTTTAGGACCAGCACTGGCTAGCCAATGAAAATACTTCTTTGATAAAGGCTAAATGTTTACGATTAAAAAAAAAAAACAACTGGCACATACACACAGGCACACATACACACACACATACACACACAAAAGGAAACAACTTTGAACTATATAGACAATGTCACTTAAACTTAAACAGATGTGGTTTAATCTTCGTTTTGATCCTCTTGTAGATTTTTCTCAAAATGCCTGCATATGCATAGAAATGATGAGTTTCAGATGTTAGAACATAATTTGTCTCTGTTAGAAGATCACCTTGGAGCATAGATCATGGATGCTAAATAGTCCAGGTCTTTGAACCCAGACAGCAGGGAACCGGGGAGGATTTATGTGCGTCTTTTAGTTTGGCCCAATAATTTTGTAAGAAACTAAACAGGGAGGAAAACCAGCCATGGTGTCCACACAAAGTCATCTTAGAAAGGAGAAAGTCACATGTGTTCTCCGTGACTTCAATAAATCACTGGGGAGATTTCAGCTCCTCGCACTTAGAAATGTTGTTCAGATGAATCCTATCATGCAAATGTTCTAAAAATAACACACAGAGTTGATCTGTTGATTTATACCCCTTTCTATGTCCCTGCTGAAAATCACCCAGTTCACAAAGGATATCTTGTGCCTCTGAGTGTCCTCACCCCAATGTTAGAAGAAACTACTTGAGCAAAATTACTTCAAAACATGAAATCTTGGCCAGAGAGGGAAAGGACCTACTGAAATATGCCTAAGGCCATTTTTACCTTCAAATACCTCTAGTGGTCTTAAGCTGGGGTATTTCTACTTGAATATAATGGCTTATGGGGGTGAGGGGTGGGGGAAGATTCTATGAAGCACATAGTAAGAATTAAAATCTTCAATGGAAATCCAAAGGAAAGAGAACTCTGGGGTAGAAGGCACTGGGTAATTAACACCCAGCACCACTGAAAGGCATTACAAAAGTCCACAGATAGCTGGGAATGTGGCTTAGTGGTAGAGTGCTTGCTTAGCATGCCTGAAGCCCTGGGTTCAATTCCTCAGTTCCACATAAACAGAAAAATCTGGAAGTGGCACTGTGGCTCAGGGATAGTACCCAGGCCCTGAGGTCAAGCCCCAGGACTGGCAAAAAAGTCCACAGATAGCATTACTCC
>NW_012301222.1:0-3387 GCF_000151885.1 Dipodomys ordii | reverse complement strand
TAGAAGCAGAAGCTTTAAGGAGAAGCAGCAGAAGAAGTAGAATTAGAAATTCAGGCAGGAGAAACAGAAGAAGCAGAAGCAGAAGCAGAAGGCGAAGCAAAAAGAGAAGGAGAAGGAGAAGGAGAAGAAGCAGCAGAAGGAGAAGCAGCAGAAGAAGCAGAAAAACAAGCAGGAGAAGCAGAAGCACAAAGAGAAGTAGAAGCAGAAGAAGCAGAAGAAGAAGAAGAAGCAGTAGAAGCATAAGAAGCAGAAGCTGGAGAAGCAGAAATAGAAGAAATAAAGAAGCATAAGATGCAGAAGCAGATGGAGAAACAGAAGAAGGAGAAAGAGCACCAGAAGGTGAAGCAGAAGGAGATGCAGAAGCAGAAAGAGAAGCAGAAACAGAAGGAGAAGAAGAAGGAGAAGTAGGAAAATCAGAAGAAGCAGAAGCAGAAGCAGAAAGAGAAGGAGAAGAAGAGAAGGAGAAGCAGGAGAAGGAGAAGCAGAAGGAGAAGACAAGCAGGAAAAGCAGAAGAAGCAGAAGCAGGAGAAGCAGAAGAAGGAGAAACAGAAGAAAGAGAAGGAGCAGAAGGAGAAGCAGAAGGAGAAACAGAAAGAGAAGCAGAAGAAGCAGAAGAAGCAGTAGCAGGAGAAGCAGAAGCAGAAGAAACAGAAGAAGCCCAAGAAGCAGAAGGAGAACCTGAAGCAGAAGGAGAAGCAGAAGCAGCAGAAGCTGGAAAAGCAGAAGCAGAAGAAACAGAACAAGGAGAAGAAACAGAAGCAGAACGAGAAGCAGAAGGAGAAACAGAAGAAGCAGAATTAGGAGAAGCAGAAGCAGAAGCAGAATGAGAAGCACAAGAAAGAGAAATTGAAGGAGAAGGAGAAGGAGACGAAGAAGCAGAAGGAGAAGTAGAAGAAGCAGAAGAAGTAGCAGGAGAAGCAGAAGCAGAAGAAACAGAAGAAGGAGAAGAGCAGAAGCAGAAGCAGACGGAGAAGCAGAAGCAAAAGGAGAAGCAGAAGAAGCAGAAGCTGAAGCAGAAGAAGAAGATACAGATAAGAAGAAGAAGCAGAAGAAGAAGCAGCAGGAGAAGCAGAAGAAGAAGAAGAAGGAGAAGGAGAAAGAGAAAGGATTAGGAGTAGGAGAAACAGAAGGATAAGCAGAAGCAGAAAGAGAAGGAGAATGAGAAGGAGAAGCAGGAGAAGCAGAAGAAGCAGAAGCAGGAGAAGAAGAAGCAGAATGAAAAGCAGAAGAAGGAGAAATTGAAAGAGAAGAAGATGCAGAAGGAGAAGCAGAAGCAGAAGGAGAAGCAGAAGAAGGAGAAGCAGAAGGAGAAGCATAAAGAGAAACAGAAGGAGAAGCAGGAGAAGCAGAAGCAGGAGAAGCAGAATCAGAAGAAATAGAAGAAGGAGAAGAAGCAGAAGCAGAAAGAGAAGCAGAAACAGAAGGAGAAGCAGAAATAGAAGCAGAAGAAGCCGAAGAAGCAAAAGCAGATCCTAAAGCAGAAGGAGAAGCAGGAGAAGCAGAAGAAGCAGAATCTGGAGACGAAGAAGGAGAACCAGAAGGAGAAGCAGAAGCAGAAAGAGAAGCAAAAGCAGAAGGAGAAGCAGAAGAAACAGAAGAAGCAGAATCAGTAGAAGAAGAAGCTGAAGATGCAGAACCAGAAAGAGAAGCAGAAGGAATAGCAGAAGAACGAGAAGGAGAAATAGAAGGAGAAGCAGAAGGAGAAGCAGGAAAAGCACAAGAAACAGAAGCAGACGGAGAAGCAGAAGAAGGAGAAGGAGAAGCCAGAGCACAAGAAGAAGCAGAAGGAAAAGCACAAGCAGAAGGAGATGCAGAAGGAGAAGTAGGAAATGCAGAAGACACAGAACCATAAGGAGAAGAAGAAGGAGAAGAATCAGAATCAGAAGACGCAGAAATAGAAAGAGAAGCCGACGAAGAGAAGCAGAACGAGAAGCAGGAGAAGCAGAAGAAGCACAAGCGGGAGAAGCAGAAGAAGAAGAAACAGAAGAAGGTGAAGGAGCAGAAGCAGGAGAAGCAGAAGGAGAAGCAGAAAGAGAAGCAGGAAAAGCAGAAGAAGCAGAAGCAGGAGAAGCAGAAGGAGAAGAAATAGGAGAAGGACAAGAAGCAGAAAGAGAAGCAGTAGAAGCAGAAGAGGCAGGAAAAGCAGAAGCAGAAGAAAGAGAAGAAGAAGAAGACGAAGAAGAAGAAGATAAAGAAGCAGCAGCATAAGGAGAAGCATAAGGAGAAGCATAAGGAGAAGTATAAGGAGAAGCAGTAGAAGCAGAAGAAGCAGAAGCAGGAGAAGCTGAAGCAGAAGAAAAATAATAAGCAAAAGAAGCAGAAGCAGAAGCAGTGAGAGAAGCAGAAGAAGAAGGAGAAGGAGCAGCAGAAGGAGAAGCAGAAGCAGAAAGAGAAGCAGAAACAGAAGGAGAACAAGAAGGAGAAGCAGGAGAATCAGAAGAAGCAGAAGCAGAAGGAGATACAGAAGGAGAAGCAGAAGTAGAAGGAGAAGCACAAGCAGAATGAGAAGCAGAAGAAGGAGAAATAGAAGGATAAAGAGAAGGATTAGGAGTAGGAGAAGCAGAAGGATAAGCAGAAGCAGAAAGAGAAGCAGAAGGAGAAGAAGAAGGAGAAGCAGAAGGAGCAGAAGAAGCAGAAGCAGGAGAAGCAGAAGAATAAGAAACAGAAGAAGCAGAAACAAAAGCAGAATGACAAGCAGAAGAAGGAGAAATTGAAGCAGAAGGTGAAGGAGAAGCAGAAGAATAAGGAGAATCAGAAGAAGGAGAAGAAGGAAAAGCAGAAATAGAAGAAGAAGAAGAAGAAGAAGAAGAAGAAGAAGAAGAACAAGAAGAAGGAGAAGAAGAAGAAGAAGAAGAAGAAGAAGAAGAAGAAGAAGAAGAAGAAGAAGAAGAAGAAGAAATAGAAGAAGAAGAAGAGGAAGAATCAGAAGAAGGAGAAACAGAAGAAGCAGAAGGAGAAGGAGAAGAAGGAGGCGGAGAAGGAGAAGCAGAGGGAGAAACAGGAGAAGAAGAAGGAGGAAGAGAAGGAGAAAGAGAAGGATTAGGAGTAGGAGAAGCGGAAGGATAAGCAGAAGCAGAAGGAGAAGCAGAAGGAGAAGCAGAAGAAGCAGAAGCATGAGAAGCAGAAGAAGAAGCAGAATGAGAAGCAGAAGAAGGAGCCATTGAAGCAGAAGCAGAAACAGAAGCAACAAAGCAGCAGCAGGAGCAGCAGCAGCAGCAGCAGCAGCAGCAGCATCAGCAGCAGAAGAAGGATAAGAAGAAGAAGAAGAAGAAGAAGAAGAAGAAGAAGAAGAAGAAGATGAAGAAGAAGATGAAGAGATGATGAAGATCAAGATCAAGAATTAGATCTTGAAGATCAAGATGAGGAAGAATCATGAAGAAGGAGAA
>NW_012301221.1:0-3387 GCF_000151885.1 Dipodomys ordii | reverse complement strand
AGAAGCAGAAAAAGGAGAAGCAGAAGGAGAAGCATAAGGAGAAACAGAAGGAGAAGCAGGAGAAGCAGAAGCAGGAGAAGCAGAATCAAAAGAAATAGAAGATGGATAAGATGCAGAAGCAGAAAGAGAAGCAGAAACAGAAGGAGAAGCAGAAATAGAAGCAGAAGAAGCAGAAGCAGAACCTGAAGAAGAAGGAGAAGCAGAAGAAGCAGAAGAAGCAGAATCTGGAGAAGAAGTAGAACCAGAAGGAGAAGCAGAAACAGAAAGAGAAGCAAAAGCAGAAGGAGAAGCAGAAAGAGAAGCAGAAGAAACAGAAGAAGCAGAAGCAGTAGCAGAAGAAGCTGAAGATGCAGAAGCAGATAGAGAAGCAGAAGGAATAGCAGAATAACGACAAGGAGAAACAGAAGGAGAAGAAGAATGAGAAGCAGAAGGAGAAGCAGGCAGAAGAAGCAGAAACAGACGGAGAAGCAGAAGAAGGAGAAGCAGAAGCAGAAGAAGAAGCAGAAGGAAAAGCACAAGCAGAAGGTGATGCAGAAGGAGTAGCAGGAGAAGCAGAAGAAGCAGAAGCAGAAGGAGAAAAAGAAGGAGAAGAAGCAGAATCAGAAGAAGCAGAAGGAGAAGTAGAAAGAGAAGACGACGAAGAGAAGCAGAACGAGAAGCAGGAGAAGCAGAAGAAGCAGAGCGGGAGAAGCAGAAGAAGAAGAAACAGAAGAAATAGAAGGAGCAGAAGCAGAAGGATGAGCAGAAGCAGAAGGAGAAGCAGAAAGAGAAGCAGGAAAAGCAGAAGAAGCAGAAGCAGGAGAAGCAGAAGCAGAAGAAACAGGAGAAGGACAAGAAGCAGAAGCAGAAGGAGAAGCAGAAACAGAAGGAGAAGCAGAAAGAGAAGGAGGGGAAGCAGAAGAAGCAGAAGCAGGAGAACCAGTAGCATAAGAATCCGAAGAAGCAGAAGCAGAACCTGAAGCAGAAGGAGAAGCAGGAGAAGCAGAAGAAGCAGAATCTGGAGAAGCAGAATGAGAAGCTGAAGGAGAAGCAGAAGCAGAAAGAGAATCAAAAGGAGAAGGAGAAGCGGAAGAAACAGAAGAAGCAGGAGCAGTAGCAGTTGCAGCAGAAGCAGAAGGAGAAGAAAAAGTAAAAGCAGAAGAACGAGAAGGAGAAGGAGAAACAGAAGGAGAAGCAGAAGGAGAAGCAGAAGAAGCAGAAGCTGAAGCAGAAGGAGAAACAGAAGCAGAAGAAGAAGCAGAAGGAGAAGCAGAACTAGAAGAAGATGCAGAAGGAGAAGCAGGAGAAGCAGAAGAAGCAGAAGGAGAAGGAGAAGTAGGAGAAGGAGAAGGAAGAGCCACAGAAGCAATAGGAGAAGCAGAAGGAGAAGCAGAAGCAGAATGAGAAGCAGAAAGAGAAGCAGTAGAAGAAGAAGAAGCAGGAAAAGCAGAAGCAGCAGAAAGAGAAGAAGAAGAAGAAGAAGAAGAAGAAGAAGAAGAAGAAGAAGAAGAAGAAGAAGAAGAAGAAGAAGAAGAAGAAGAAGAAGAAGAAGAAGAAGAAGAAGAAGAAGAAGAAGAAGAAGAAGAAGTAGAAGAAGAAGAAGAAGAAGGAGAAGGAGAAGCAGTAGAAGCAGAAGAAGCAGAAGCAGGAGAAGCAGAAGAAAAAGAATAAGCATAAGAAGCAGAATCAAAGGGAGAAGCAGAAGGAGAAGCAGAAGCAGAAGAAGCAGCAGAAGGAGAAGCAGAAGCAGAAGATGCAGAAGGAGAATCAGGAGAAGCAGGAGAAGGAGAAGGCGAAAGAGAAGGATTAGGAGTAGGAGAAGCAAAAGGATAAGCAGAAGCAGAAAGAGACGCAGAAGGAGAAGCAGCACGAGAAGTAGGAGAAGCAGGAGAAGCAGAAGCAGGAGAAGCAGAAGAAACAGAAGACGCAGAAGCAGAATGAGAAGCAGAAGGAGAAATTGAAGCAGAAGCAGAAGCAGAAGGAGAAGCAGAATCAGAAGGAGAAGCAGAAGAAGGAGAAGGAGAAGCAGAAAGAGAAGCACAACGAGAAGCAGGAGAAGCAGAAGCAGGAGAAGCAGAAGCAGAAGAAACATAGGAAGGAGAAGAAGCAGAAGGAGAAGCAGAAACAGAAGGAAAAGCAGAAAGAGAAGCAGGAGAAGCAGAAGAAGCATCAGCAGGAGAAGCAGAAGCAGAAGAAGCCGAAGAAGCAGAAGCAGAACCTGAAGCAGAAAGAGAAGCAGGAGAAGCAGAAGAAGCAGAATCTGGAGAAGCAGAAGGAGAAGCAGAAGCAGAAAGAGAAGCAAAAGCAGAAGGAGAAGCAGAAGGGGAAGCAGAAGAAACAGAAGAAGCAGAGGCAGTAGCAGAAGAAGCAGAAGATGCAGAAGCAGAAGGAGAAGCAGAAGGAAAAGCAGAAGAACGTGAAGGAGAAGGAGTAGGAGAAACAGAAGGAGAAGCAGAAAGAGAAGCAGAAGAAGGAGCAGGAGAAGGAAAAGCAGCAGGAGGAGCAGAAAGAGCAGCAGAAGGAGAAGCAGAAGCAGAAGCAGAAGCAGAAGTAGAAGCAGAAGAAGGAGAAGCATAAAGAGAAACAGAAGGAGAAGCAGGAGAAGCAGAAGCAGGAGAAGCAGAATCAAAAGAAATAGAAGAAGGATAAGAAGCAGAAGCAGAAAGAGAAGCAGAAACAGAAGGAGAAGCAGAAATAGAAGCAGAAGAAGCTGAAGAAGCAGAAGCAGAACCTCAAGCAGAAGGAGAAGCAGGAGAAGCAGAAGAAGCAGAATCTGGAGAAGAAGGAGAACCAGAAGGAGAAGCAGAAGCAGAAAGAGAAGCAAAAGTAGAAGGAGAAGCAGAAAGAGAAGCAGAAGAAACAGAAGAAGCAGAAGCAGAAGCAGTAGCAGAAGAAGCTGAAGATGCAGAAGCAGATAGAGAAGCAGAAGGAATAGCAGAATAACGCCAAGGAGAAACAGAAGGAGAAGAAGAATGAGAAGCAGAAGGAGAAGCAGGAAAAACAGAAGAAGCAGAAACAGAAGGAGAAGCAGAAGAAGGAGAAGCAGAAGCAGAAGAAGAAGCAGAAGGAAAAGCACAAGCAGAAGGAGATGCAGAAGGAGTAGCAGGAGAAGCAGAAGAAGCAGAAGCAGAAGGAGAAGAAGAAGGAGAAGAAGCAGAATCAGAAGAAGCAGAAGGAGAAGTAGAAAGAGAAGCCGACGAAGAGAAGCAGAACGAGAAGCAGGAGAAGCAGAAGAAGCAGAGCGGGAGAAGCAGAAGAAGAAGAAATAGAAGAGCAGAAGCAGAAGGAGGAGCAGAAGCAGAAGGAGAAGCAGAAAGAGAAGCAGGAAAAGCAGAAGAAGCAGAAGAAGCAGAAGCAGCAGAAGCAGAAGCAGAAGAAACAGGAGAAGGACAAGAAGCAGAAGCAGAA
>NW_012301220.1:0-3387 GCF_000151885.1 Dipodomys ordii | reverse complement strand
CACAAGAAGGAGGAATTGAAGGAGAAGGAGAAGAAGACGGAGAAGCAGAAGGAGAAGAAGGAGAAGCAGAAGAAGAAGAAGCAGGAGAAGCAGAAACAGAAGAAACAGTAAAAGCAGAAGAAGCAGAAGAAGAAGCAGCAGGAGAAGCAGAAGAAGAAGAAGAAGGAGAAGGAGAAAGAGAAGGATTAGGACTAGGAGAAACAGAAGGATAAGCAGAAGCAGAAAGAGTAGCAGAAGGAGAAGCAGGAGAAGCAGAAGAAGCAGAAGCAGGAGAAGCAGAAGCAGAATGAAAAGCAGAAGAAGGAGAAATTGAAACAGAAGAAGATGCAGAAGGAGAAGCAGAAGCAGAAGTAGAAGCAGAAGAAGGAGAAGCAGAAGAAGCATAAGGAGAAACAGAAGGAGAAGCAGGAGAAGCAGAAGCAGGAGAAGAAGAATCAAAAGAAATAGAAGAAGGATAAGAAGCAGAAGCAGAAAGAGAAGCAGAAGCAGAAGGAGAAGCAGAAATAGAAGCAGAAGAAGCAGAAGCAGAACCTGAAGCAGAAGGAGAAGCAGGAGAAGCAGAAGAAGCAGAATCTGGAGAAGAAGGAGAACCAGAAGGAGAAGCAGAAGCAGAAAGAGAAGCAAAAGCAGAAGGAGAAGCAGAAAGAGAAGCAGAAGAAACAGAAGAAGCAGAAGAGGGAAGCAGTAGCAGAAGAAGCTGAAGACGCAGAAGCAGATAGAGAAGCAGAAGGAATAGCAGAATAAAGACAAGGAGAAACAGAAGGAGAAGAAGAATGAGAAGCAGAATGAGAAGCAGGAAAAACAGAAGAAGCAGAAACAGACGGAGAAGCAGAAGAAGGAGAAGCAGAAGCAGAAGAAGAAGCAGAAGGAAAAGCACAAGCAGAAGGAGATGCAGAAGGAGTAGCAGGAGAAGCAGAAGAAGCAGAAGCAGAAGGAGAAGCAGAAGGAGAAGAAGCAGAATCAGAAGAAGGAGAAGGAGAAGTAGAAAGAGAAGCCGACGAAGAGAAGCAGAACGAGAAGCAGGAGAAGTAGAAGAAGCAGAGCGGGAGAAGCAGAAGAAGAAGAAACAGAAGAAATAGAAGGAGCAGAAGCAGAAGGAGGAGCAGAAGCAGAAGGAGAAGCAGAAAGAGAAGCAGGAAAAGCTGAAGAAGCAGAAGCAGGAGAAGCAGAAGCAGAAGAATCAGGAGAAGGACAAGAAGCAGAAGCAGAAGGAGAAGCAGAAACAGAAGGAGAAGCAGAAAGAGAAGGAGGGGAAGCATAAGAAGCAGAAGCAGGAAAACCAGAAGCATAAGAATCCGAAGAAGCAGAAGCAGAACCTGAAGCAGAAGGAGAAGCAGGAGAAGCAGAAAAAGCAGAGTCGGGAGGAGCAGAATGAGAAGCTGAAGGAGAAGCAAAAGCAGAGAGAGAATCAAAAGGAGAAGGAGAAGCGGAAGAAACAGAAGAAGCAGAAGCAGTAGCAGTTGCAGCAGAAGCAGAAGGAGAAGCAAAAGTAAAAGCAGAAGAACGAGAAGGAGAAGGAGAAACAGAAGGAGAAACAGAAGGAGAAGCAGAAGGAGAAGCAGAAGAAGCAGAAGGAGAAGCAGAAGGAGAAACAGAAGCAGAAGAAGCAGCAGAAGGAGAAGCAAGAGAAGCAGAAGAAGCAGAAGCAGAAGGAGAAGGAGAAGTAGGAGAAGGAGAAGGAAGAGCCGCAGAAGAAATAGGAGAAGCAGAAGGAGAAGCAGAAGCAGAATGAGAAGCAGATAGAGAAGCAGTAGAAGTAGAAGAAGCAGGAAAAGCAGAAGCAGCAGAAAGAGAAGAAGAAGAAGAAGAAGAAGAAGAAGAAGAAGAAGAAGAAGAAGAAGAAGAAGAAGAAGAAGAAGAAGAAGAAGAAGAAGTAGGAGAAGGAGAAGGAGAAGGAGAAGGAGAAGGAGAAGCAGTAGAAGCAGAAGAAGCAGAAGCAGGAGAAGCAGAAGCAGAAGAAAAAGAATAAGCATAAGAAGCAGAATCAGAGGGAGAAGCAGAAGAAGGAGAAGCAGAAGCAGAAGAAGCAGCAGAAGCAGAAGCAGAAGAAGATGCAGAAGGAGAAGCAGGAGAAGCAGAAGAAGGAGAAGGAGAAGGCGAAAGAGAAGGATTAGGAGTAGGAGAAGCAAAAGGATAAGCAGAAGCAGAAAGAGACGCAGAAGGAGAAGCAGCACGAGAAGTAGGAGAAGCAGGAGAAGCAGAAGCAGGAGAAGCAGAAGAAACAGAAGACGCAGAAGCAGAATGAGAAGCACAAGGAGTAATTGAAGCAGAAGCAGAAGGAGAAGCAGAAGCAGAAGAAGGAGAAAGAGAAGCAGAAAGAGAAGCACAACGAGAAGCAGGAGAAGCAGAAGCAGGAGAAGCAGAAGCAGAAGAAACATAGGAAGGAGAAGAAGCAGAAGCAGAAGGAGAAGCAGAAACAGAAGGAAAAGCAGAAAGAGAAGCAGGAGAAGCAGAAGAAGCAGCAGCAGGAGAAGCAGAAGCAGAAGAAGCCGAAGAAGCAGAAGCAGAAACTGAAGCAGAAAGAGAAGCAGGAGAAGCAGAAGAAGCAGAATCTGGAGAAGCAGAATGACAAGCTGAAGGAGAAGCAGAAAGAGAATCAAAAGCAGAAGGAGAAGCAGAAGAAACAGAAGAAGCAGAAGCAGTAGCAGTTACAGCAGAAGCAGAAGGAGAAGCAGAAGGAAAAGCAGGAGAACGAGAAGGAGAAGGAGAAACAGAGGCAGAAGCAGAAGGAGAAGCAGAAGCAGAAGAAAGAGCATAAGGACAAGCACAAGCAGAAGGAGATGCAGAACGAGAAGCAGGAGAAGCAGACGAAGCAGAAGATGAAGGAGAAGCAGAAGTAGGAGAAGGAGAAGGAGGAGAAGCAGAAGCAGAAGGAGAAGCAGAAGCGGAATGAGAAGCAGAAAGAGAAGCAGGAGAAGCACAAGATGCAGAAGCAGGAGAAGCCGAAAGAGAAGAAGCAGAAGAAGCAGAAACAGAAGCAGAAGTAGATGCAGAAGCAGAAGGAGAAGCAGCAGAAGAAGTAGAACCAGAAATTCAGGCAGGAGAAACAGAAGAAGCAGAAGCTGAAAGAGAAGCAAAAAGAGAAGCAGAAGGAGAAGTAGAAGAAGCAGCAGAAGGAGAAGCAGCAGAAGAAGCAGAAAAACAAGCAGGAGAAGCAGATGCAGAAAGAGAAGTACAAGCAGAAGAAGCAGAAGCAGAAGAAGAAGCAGTAGAAGCATAAGAAGCAGAAGCAGGAGAAGCAGAAGCAGAAGAACAAGAAGCATAAGAAGCAGAAGCAGAAGCAGAGGGAGAAACAGAAGAAGGAGAAGGAGCAGCAGATGTGAAGTAGAGGAAATGGAGAGTAGAAGAGTAGTCAGAATAGAGGAGAGAGAATGATTAGTTGGAGAT
>NW_012301219.1:0-3388 GCF_000151885.1 Dipodomys ordii | reverse complement strand
TCGCTGTGTCCCGCTGTGTACCCTGCTGTGCCAGCTCTGTCCCCACTGTGTACCCCGATGTGTCCAGCTGTGTCCCCTGCTGTGTCCCGCTGTGTCCCCCGCTGTATCCCGCTGTGTCACGCTATGTCCCGTTCTGTCCCCGCTGTGACCCGCTGTGTCCCGCTGTGTCCCCCGCTGTGTCCCCTGCTGTGTCTCCCGATGTGTCCCGCTGTGTTCCACACTGTCCTGTGTCCCCCACTGTGTCCCGCTGTGACATGCTGTGTCCCCCGCTTTATCCCACGCTCTGTCCCCTACTGTGTTCCGCTGTGTCCCCCGCTGTGTCCCGCTGTGTCCCCCGCTGTGTCCCACTGTGTCCCAGCATGGCCACCGCTGTTTCCCGCTGTGTCCCTCTGTGTTCCGTGGTGTCCCGCTTTGTCCCCCGCTTTTTCCCCCGCTGTGTCCCTGCTGTGTCCCGCTGTGTACTGCTGTGTCCCCCGCTGTGTCCCCACTGTGTCCCCTGCTGTGTCCCGATGTGTCCCCCGCTGTGTACCCCGCTGTGTCCCGTTGTTTCCCCAGATGTGTCCTGCTGTGTCCCCTCTGTGTCCCGCTGTGTCCCGATGTGTCACACTGTGTCCCCGCTGTGTCCCCCCTGTGTCCCGCTGTGTACCCCGCTGTGTCCCGTTGTGTCCCATTGTATCCCCGCTGTGTCCTGCTGTGTCCCTGCTGTGTCCCCGCTGTGTCCCGCTGTGTCTCGTTGTGTCCCACGCTGTGTTCCACTGTGTCCTTGCTGTGTCCCCTGCTTTGTCCCGTTGTGTCCCCATCTGTGTACCCCGCTTTGTCCCGCTGTGTCCCTGCTGTATCGACGCTGTGTCCCGCTACTTCCCCATGTGTCATCGCTGTGTCCCCTGCTGTGTCCCGTTGTGTGCCCCGCTGTGTCCCCCTATGTCTACTGCTGTGTCCCTGCTGTGTCCCGCTGTGTCCCGCTGTGTCCTCGCTGTGTTCCACGCTGTGTTCCGCTGTGTCCTCGCTGTGTCCCCCGATGTGTCTCTTTGTGTCCCCAGCTGTGTAACCCGCTGTGTCCCGCTGTGTCCCCGCTGTATCCCGCTGTGTACCCATCTGTGTCCCCCGCTGTGTCCCGCTGTGTAACCCCGCTGTGTCCCTGCTGTGTCCCCGGTGAGTCCAATGTGTCCTAGCTTTGTCCCGCTCTGTCCCACTCTGTGCCCGCTGCTGTGTCCCGCTGTGTACCGCTGTGTCCCCACTGTGTGCCCACTGTGTCCCGCTGTGTACCCCGCAGGGTACAGCTGTGTCAACACTGTGTCCCGCTGTGTCCCCCGCTTTGTCCCGCTGTGTCCCTGCAGTGTCCCCGCTGTGTCCCGCTGTGTCACACTGTGTCCCGTGGTGTCCCGCTTTGTCCCCCGCTGTGTCCTCGCTGTGTTCCCCGCTGTATCCCGCTGTGTACCCCTCTGTGTCCCCCGCTGTGTCCCGCTGTGTAACCCCGCTGTGTCCCTTCTGTGTCCCCGGGGAGTCCAATGTGTCCTCGCTGTGTCCCGCTCTGTCCCACTCTGTCCCCGCTGCTGTGTCCCGCTGTGTACCGCTGTGTCCCCACTGTGTGCCCACTGTGTCCCGCTGTGTACCCTGCAGGGTACAGCTGGGTCCCCGCTCTGTCCTGCTGTGTCCCCTGCTTTGTCCCGCTGTGTCCCTGCAGTGTCCCCGCTGTTCCCGCTGTGTCACACTGTGTCCCGTGGTGTCCCGCTTTGTCCCCCGCTGTGTCCTCGCTGTGTTCCCCGCTGTGTCCCGCTGTGTACCCCTCTGTGTCCCCCCGCTGTGTCCCGCTGTGTACCCCACTGTGTCCAGCTGTGTCCTCGCTGTGTCTCCCGCTGTCTCCTGCTTTGTCCCACGCTCTGTCCCGCTGTGACCCGCTTTGTCCTCGCTGTGTCCCCCGCTGTGTCCCGCTGTGTCCCTGCTGTGTCCCCCGCTGTGTCCCGTTGTGTCCCTCTGTGTACCCCGCTGTGTCCCGCTATGTTCCCACAGTGTCCCCGCTGTGTCCCGCTGTGTCCCAATGTGTCCGGTGTTGTCCCAGTTTGTCCCCCGCTGTGTCCCCAGGGGAATCCCCGCTGTGTCCCCGCTGTGTCCCGCTGTGTCCTTCCTGTGTCCCCCGCTGTGTCCCGCTGTGTCCCCCACTGGGTCCTGCTGTGCTACTGCTGTGTCCCCGCTGTGTCCCGCTGTGTCCCGCTGTGTCCCGCTGTGTCCTCGCTGTGTCCCATGCTGTGATCCGCTGTGTCCTCGCTGTGTGCCCCAATGTGTCCCATTGTGTCCCCAGCTGTGTACACCGCTGTGTCCCGCTGTGTCCCCGCAGGGTCACCGCTGTTTCCCGCTGTGTCCCGCTGTGTTCCGTGGTGTCCCGCTTTGTTCCCGCTTTGTCCCCTGCTGAGTCCCCGCTGTGTCCCCACTGTGTCCCCACTGTGTCCTCGCTGTGTCCCCCGCTGTCTCCCGCTCTGTCCCCCACTGTGTCTCACGCTTTGTCCCCGCTGTGTCCCACTGTGTCCCACTGTGTCCCGCTCTGTCCCCCATTATGTCCTTTTGTGTCCCCAGCTGTGTACTCCGCTGTGTCCCGCTGTGTCCCGCTGTGTCCTCGCTGTGTCCCCCCTGTGTCCCGCTCTGTACTGCTGTGTCCCGCTGTGTCCCGCTGAGTCCCCGCTGTATCCCACTTTTTCCTCACTGTGTCCCCTACTGTGTCCCGCTGAGTCCTCTCTGTATCCCCTGCTCTGTCCCGTTGTGTCCTCACTGTGTCCCCCGCTGTGTACTGCTGTGTCCCCCTTTGTGTTCCGCTGTGTCCCCCTGTTGCTCGCTGTGTCCCCGCTGTGTCCCGCTGTATAACCCACTGTGTCCAGCTGTGTCGACGCTGTGTCCCGCTGTGTCCCCGGCTCTGTACCTCGCTGCGTCCCGCTGTGTCCCCCGCTGAGTCTCGCTGTATCCCCGCTGTGTCCTGCTGTGTCCTCGCTGTGTCCCCCTCTGTGTCCCGCTGTGTTCCCCGTGTGTGCCCCGCTGTGTCCCGCTGTGTCCCGCTGCGTGCCCCTCTGTGTCCCCCGCTGTGTCCCACTGTGTCCCCCGCTGTGTCCCGCTGTGTCGACTGCTGTGTCCCTGCTGTGTCCCACTATATCCCCCGCAGTGTCCCGCTATGTCCTCGCTGTGTCCCCCGCTGTGTACCGCTGTGTCCCCCGCTGTGTCCCGCTGTGTCTGCCGCTTTGTCCCCGCTGTGTCCCGCTGTGTCCCGCTGTGTCCCAATGTGTCCCGCTATGTTCCCACTGTATCGACGCTGTGTCCCGCTGGGTCCCGCTGTGTCCTCGCTGTGTTCCCCGCTGTGTCCCAGTGTGTCCCCCGCTGTATCCCCCGCTTTGTCCCGCAGTCT
>NW_012301218.1:0-3388 GCF_000151885.1 Dipodomys ordii | reverse complement strand
AGGAGAAGCAGTAGAAGCAGAAGAAGCAGAAGCAGGAGAAGCAGAAGCAGAAGAAAAAGAATAAGCAAAAGAAGCAGAAGCAGTGGGAGAAGCAGAAGAAGGAGAAGGAGAAGGAGCAGCAGAAGGAGTAGCAGAAGCAGAAAGAGAAGCAGAAACAGAAGCAGAACAAGAAGGAGAAGCAGGAAAATCAGAAGAAGCAGAAGTAGAAGCAGAAAGAGGAGAAGAAGGAGAAGCAGAAGTAGAATCAGAAGAAACAGAAGAAGAAGCAGAAGAAACAGAAGCAAAAGAAACAGAAGAAGGAGAAGAGCAGAAGCAGAAGCAGAAGGAGAAGCAGAAGAAGAAGGAGAAGCAGAAAGAGAAGCAGGAGAAGCAGAAGAAGCAGGAGAAGCAGAAGCAGAAGAAACAGGAGAAGCCGAAGAAGCAGAAGCAGAATCTGAAGCAGAGGGAGAAACAGAAGAAGCACAATCTGAAGCAGAAGCAGAAGAAACAGTAATAGTAGAATAAGCAGAAGCAGAAGCAGCAAGAGAAGCAGAAGAAGAAGTCGGAGAAGGCGAGAGAGAAAGATTAGGAGTAGGAGAAGCAAAAGGATAAGCAGAAGCAGAAAGAGACGCAGAAGGAAAAGCAGCACGAGAAGTAGGAGAAGCAGGAGAAGCAGAAGCAGGAGAAGCAGAAGCAGAAGAAACAGAAGAAGGAAAAGAAGCAGAAGCAGAAGGAGAAGTAGAATCAGAAGGAAAAGCAATAAGAGAAGCAGGAGAAGTAGAAGCAGAAGAAGCCTAAGAAGCAGAAGCAGAACCTGAAGCAGAAGGAGAAGCAGGAGGAGCAGAAGAAGCAGAATCTGGAGAAGCAGAAGCAGAAAGAGAAGCAAAAGCAGAAGGAGATGCAGAAGGAGAAGCAGAAGAAACAGAAGAAGCAGAGGCAGTAGCAGAAGAAGCAGAAGATGCAGAAGCAGGAGGAGAAGCAGAAGGAAAAGCAGAATAACGAGAAGGAGAAGGAGAAGGAGAAACAGAAGGAGAAGCAGAAAGAGAAGCAGAAGGAGGAGCAGGAGAAGGAAAAGCAGCAGGAGAAGCAGAAAGAGCAGCAGAAGGAGAAGCAGGAGAAGCAGAAACAGTAGAAGCAGAAGCAGAAGAAACAGGAGAAGGACAAGAAGCAGAAGCAGAAGGAGAAGCAGAAACAGAAGGAGAAGCAGAAAGAGAAGGAGGGGAAGCAGAAGAAGCAGAAGCAGGAGAAGCAGAAGCATAAGAATTCGAAGAAGCAGAAGCAGAACCTGAAGCAGAAGGAGAAGCAGAAGAAACAGAAGAAGTAGAAGCAGTAGCAGTTGTAGCAGAAGCAGAACGAGAAGCAGAAGGAAAAGCAGAAGAACAAGAAGGAGAAGGAGAAACAGAAGGAGAAGCAGAAAGAGAAGCAGGTAAAGCAGAAGAAGAAGAAGCAGAAGGAGAATCAGAAGGAGAAGCAGAAGAAGGAGAAGGAGAAGCAGAAGAAGATGCAGAAGGATAAGCAGAAGAAGCAGAAGCAGAAGGAGAAGAAGGAAAAGCAGAAGAAGCAGAAGCAAAAGGAGAAGCAAAAGAAGGAGAAGGAGAAGCAGAAGAAGAAGCATAAGGACAAGCACAAGCAGAAGGAGATGCAGAAGGAGAAGCAGGAGAAAGAGAAGAAGCAGAAGCAGAAGTAGAAGCAGAAGCAGAAGGAGAAGCAGCAAAAGAAGTAGAACCAGAAATTCAGGCAGGAGAAACAGAAGACGCAGAAGCAGAAGCAGAAGGAGAAGCAAAAAGAGAAACAGAAGAAGAAGTAGAAGAACCAGCAGAAGGAGAAGCAGCAGAAGAAGCAGAAAAACAAGCAGGAGAAGCAGAAGCAGAAAGAGAAGTAGAAGCAGAAGAAGCGGAAGAAGAAGAAGAAGCAGTAGAAGCATAAGAAGCAGAAGCAGGAGAAGCAGAATCAGAAGAAAAAGAAGAAGCATAAGAAGCAGAAGCAGAGGGAGAAACAGAAGAAGGAGAAGGAGCAGCAGAAGGTGAAGCAGAAGGAGATGCAGAAGCAGAAAGAGAAGCAGAAACAGAAGGAGAAGAAGAAGGAGAAGTTGGATAATCGGAAGAAGCAGAAGCAGAAAGAGAAGCAGAAGAAGGAGAAGGAGAAGCAGAAGGAGAAGGACAAGCAGGAGAAGCAGAAGAAGCAGAAGCGGGAGAAGCAGAAGAAGAAGAAGAAACAGAAGAAGGAGAAGGAGTAGAACGAGAAGCAGAAGCAGAAGGAGAAGCAGAAAGAGAAGCAGAAGAAGCAGTAGCAGGAGAAGCAGAAGCAGAAGAAACAGAAGAAGCCCAAGAACCAGAAGGAGAACCTGAAGCAGAAGGAACAGCAGAAGCAGCAGAAGCTGGAAAAGCAGAAGCAGAAGAAACAGAACAAGCAGAAGAAGCAGAAGCAGAACGAGAAGCAGAAGAAGAAGAAGGAGAAAGAGAAGGATTAGGAGTAGGAGGAGCAGATGCAGAATAAGAAGAAGAAAGAGAAGCAGGAGAAGCAGGAGGAGAAACAGAAAAAGCAGAAGCAGAGGAAGTAGAAGCAGAAGAAGAATGAGAAGCACAAAAAGGAGAAATTGAAGGAGAAGGAGAAGGAGACGGAGAAGCAGAAGGAGAAGTAGGAGAAGCAGAAGAAGAAGAAGAAGAAGGAGAAGCAGAAGCAGAAGAAACAGAAGAAGGAGAAGAGCAGAAGCAGAAGCAGAAGGAGAAGCAGAAGCAGAAGGAGAAGCAGAAGAAGCAGAAGCTGAACCAGAAGAAGAAGAAACAGAAAAAGCAGAAGAAGCAGCAGGAGAAGCAGAAGAAGAAGAGGGAGAAAGAGAAGGATTAGGCGTAGGAGAAACAGAAGGATAAGCAGAAGCAGAAAGAGAAGGAGAAGGAGAAGCAGGAGAAGCAGAAGGAGCAGAAGCAGGAGAAGCAGAAGCATAATGAAAGGCAGAAGAAGGAGAAATTGAAACAGAAGAAGATGCAGAAGGAGAAGCAGAAGCAGAAGCAGTAGTAGAAGCAGAAGAAGGAGAAGCAGAAGGAGAAGCATAAAGAGAAACAGAAGGAGACGCTGGAGAAGCAGAAGCAGGAGAAGAAGAATCAGAAGAAACAGAAGAAGGAGAAGAAGCAGAAGCAGAAAGAGAAGCAGAAACAGAAGGAGAAGCAGAAATAGAAGCAGAAGAAGCCGAAGAAGCAAAAGGAGAAACTGAAGCAGAAGGTGAAGCTGGAGAAGCAGCAGAAGAAGAATCTGGAGAAGAAGAAGGGGAACCAGAAGGAGAAGCAGAAGGAGAAGCAGAAGCAGAAAGAGAAGCAGAAGGAATAGCAGAAGAATGAGAAGGAGAAACAGAAGGAGAAGCAGAAGGAGAAGCAGAAGGAGAAGCAGAAGAAGCAGAAGGAGAAGCAGAAGA
>NW_012301217.1:0-3388 GCF_000151885.1 Dipodomys ordii | reverse complement strand
GTCCCCCCTTGTGTTTCGCTGTTTCCTCGATGTGTCCCCGCCTGTGTGCCGTTGTGTCCCCAGCTGTGTACCCCGTTGTGTCCCGCTGTGTCCCCGCTGTATCAACGCTGTGTCCCGCTGTGTCCCGCTGTGTCCTCGCTGTGTACCGCTCTGTACCGCTCTGTGTCCCCCTCTGTGTCCCGCTGTGTACTGCTGTGTCCCCGACTGAGTCCCGCTGTGTCCACCCTGTGTCCCCCGCTTTGTCTGTCTTTGTCCCGCTGTGTCCTCGCTGTGTTCCCCGCTGTGTCCTCACTGTGTCCCCCGCTGTGTCCCGCTATGTCCCCGCTGTGTCCCAAGCTGTGTCCCGCTGTGTCCCGCTGTGTCCCGCTGTGTACCCAGCTGTGTCCTGCTATGTTCCCGCAGTGTCCCCGCTGTGTCCCGCTGTGTCCTGCTGTGTCCTCGATGTGTCCCCCGTTGTGTTCCGTTGTGTCTCCAGCTGTGTACCCCGCTGTGTCCCGCTGTGTCCCCGCTGTATCGACGCTGTGTCCCGCTGTGTCCCGCTGTGTCCCGCTTTGTCCCACGCTGTGTCCCCCGCTGACTCCCCGCTGTGTCCCTGCTGTGTCCCGCTCTGTCCTCCCTGTGTCCCCCGCTGTGTCCCGCTGTGTCCCCTGCTGTGTCCCGCTGTGTCTACTGCTGTGTTCCTGCTGTGTCCCGCTGTGTCCCCCTGTGTCCTCACTGTGTCCCACGCTGTGTTCCGCTGAGTACTTGCTGTGTCCCCCGATGTGCCCCGTTGTGTCCCCAGCTGTGTACCCCGCTGTGGCCCACTCTGTCCCCGCTGTATCGACGCTGTGTCCCGCTGGGTCCTCCTCACTGAGTCCACAGCTGTGTCCACCGCTGTGTCCTGCTGTGTCCACCGCTGTGTCCCCAGTTGTGTCCCACTGTGTCCTGCTGTGGCCCCGCTGTGTCATCCGCTGTGTCCCGCTGTGTCCCCCGCTGTCTCCCCCTGAGTCCACTGCTGTGTCCCCGCTGTGCCCACTTTTTCCCCCGCTGTGTCCCGCTGTGTCCTCGCTGTGTCTCCCGCTGTGTCCCGCAGTGTCCTCGCTGTGTCCCCTGCTGTGTCCCGCTGTGTCCCCCCCGCTGTGTCCCTGATGTGTCCCGCTTTGTCCCGCTGTGTCCCTGCTGTGACCCTCAGTGTCCCGGTGTGTCCCCGCTGTGGCCCCTCTGTGTCCCGTTGTGTCTCGCTCTGTCCCTGCTGTGTCCTGCTGTGTCACGCTGTGTCCCCACTTTGTGCCCGCTGTGTCCCGCTGTGTACTCCGTTGTGTCAGGCTGTGTCCCCCGCTTTGTCCCGCTGTGTCCCCGCAGTGTCGCCGCTGTGTCCCGCTGTGTCACACTGTGTCCCATGGTGTCCTGCTTTGTCCCCAGCTGTGTCCCCCACTGAGTACCCTCGGTGTCCTGCTGTGTCCCGCTGTGTTCCGTGGTGTCCCGCTTTGTCCCCCGCTGTGTCCCCAGCTGAGTCCCCGCTGTGTCCCCACTGTGTCCCCGCTGTATCCCGCTGTGTCCTCGCTGTGTCCCCCGCTGTCTCCCGCTCTGTCCCCCGCTGTGTCTCACGCTTTATCCCGTCTGTATCCCACTCTGTCCCGCTGTGTTCCTCTGTGTCCAGCACTGTGTCCCTTTGTGTCCCCAGCTGTGTAACCCGCTGGGTAACGCTGTGAATCCCGCTGTATCGAGGCTGTGTCACACTGGGTCCCGCTGTGTCCTTGCTCTGCTATTCGTGGTGTCCCCCTCTGTCCCCCGCTGTGTCCCCCGCTCTGTCCTACTGTGTCCCCCGCTGTGTCCCTGCTGTGTCCCCGCTGTGTCCCCCGCTGAGTCCCCTCGGTGTCCTGCTGTCCTCGCTGTGTGCCCCGCTGTCTCCCACTTTGTCCCACGCTGTGTCCCACTGTGTCCTCGCTGTGTCCCCCGCTGTGTCCCGCTATGTGCCCGCTGTGTCCCAAGCTGTGTCCTGCTGTTTACCCCGCTGTGTCCTGCTATGTTCCCGCAGTGTCCCCGCTGTGTCCCTGCTGTGTCCTGCTGTGTTCTCGATGTGTTCCCCGCTGTGTTCCGTTGTGTCCCCAGCTGTGTATCCCGCTGTGTCCCGCTGTGTCCCGCTGTGTCCCGCTTTGTCCCCCGCTGTGTCCCCCGCTGAGTCCCCGCTGTGTCCCCGCTGTGTCCCGCTCTGTCCTCCCTGTGTCCCCCGCTGTGTCCCGCTGTGTCCCCTGCTTTGTCCCGCTGTGTCTACTGCTGTATTCCTGCTGTGTCCGGCTGTGTCCTGCTGTGTCCCCCTGTGTCCTCACTGTGTCCCACGCTGTGTTCCGCTGAGTACTTGCTGTGTCCCCCGATGTGCCCCGTTGTGTCCCCAGCTGTGCACCCTGCTGTGGCCCACTCTGTCCCCGCTGTATCGACGCTGTGTCCCGCTGGGTCCCGCTGTGTCCTCGCTGTGTCCACCGCTGTGTCCCGCTGTGTCCACCGCTGTGTACCGCTGTGTCCCCAGTTGTGTCCCACTGTGTCCCGCTGTGGCCCCCGCTGTGTCCCCTGCTGTGTCCCGCTGTGTCCCCCGCTGTCTCCCGCTGTGTCCACTGCTCTGTCCCCGCTGTGTCCCGCTTTTTCCCCCGCTGTGTCCCGCTGTGTCCTCGCTGTGTCTCCCGCTGTGTCCCGCTGTGTCCTCGCTGTGTCCCCTGCTGTGTCCCGCTGTGTCCCCCACTGTGTCCAGATGTGTCCCGCTTTGTCCCGCTGTGTCCCTGCTGTGACCCTCAGTGTCCCGGTGTGTCCCCGCTGTGGCCCCTCTGTGTCCCGCTGTGTCCCGCTCTGTCCCTGCTGTGTCCTGTGTCACGCTGTGTCCCCACTTTGTGCCCGCTGTGTGTACCACGCTGTGAAACGCTGTGCCCCCGCTGTATCTACGCTGTTCCTCGCTGTGTCCCGCTGTGTCCCCGGCTGTGTCCCCTGCTGTGTCCTCGCTGTGTCCCCAGCTGTGTCCCGCTGTGTCCTCACTGGGTCCCCCGCTGGGTCCCGCTGGGTCCCCCGCTGTGTCCCACTGTGCCCCGCTGTGTCCTGCTCTGTCCCCGCTGTGTCCCGCTGTGTCCCGCTGTGTCCCCCTGTGTGCGTGCTGTATCCCGCTATGTACTCCGTTGTGTCCAGCTGTTTCACCGCTGTGTCCCCTGCTTTGTCCCGCTTTGTCCCGCTGTGTCCTCGCTGCGTCCCCCGCTGTGTCCCGCTGTGTCCCCCGCTGTGTCCCGCTGTGTCCCGCTCTGTCCCTGCTGTGTCCCGCTGTGCCCTGCTGTGTCCTCGCTGTGTCCCCCGCTGTCTCCCGCTCTGTCCCTCGCTGTGTCTCAAGATTTGTCCTAGCAATGTCCCACTGTGTCCCTCTGTGTCCCGC
>NW_012301216.1:0-3388 GCF_000151885.1 Dipodomys ordii | reverse complement strand
AAAAGCCCAAGAAGCAGAAGGAGAACCTGAAGCAGAAGACAAGCAGAAGCAGCAGAAGCTGGAAAAGCAGAAGCAGAAGAAACAGAACAAGCAGAAGAAGCAGAACGAGAAGCAGAAGAATAAGAAGGAGAAAGAGAAGGATTAGGAGTAGGAGGAGCAGAAGCAGAATTAGAAGCAGAAAGAGAAGCAGAAGGAGAAGCAGAAGGAGAAACAGAAGAAGCAGAAGCAGAAGCAGAATGAGAAGCACAAGAAGGAGAAATTGAAGGAGAAGGAGAATGAGACGGAGAAGCAGAAGGAGAAGTAGGAGAAGCAGAAGAAGGAGAAGCAGGAGAAGCAGAAGCAGAAGAAACAGAAGAAGGAGAAGAGCAGAAGCAGAAGGAGAAACAGAAGCAGAAGAAGCAGAAGAAGCAGAAGCTGAAGCAGAAGAAACTGAAAAAGCAGAAAAAGAAGAAGAAGCAGAAGAAGAAGAAGCAGGAAAAGCAGAAGAAGAAGAAGGAGAAGGAGAAAGAGAAGGAGTAGGAGTAGGAGAAACAGACGGATAAGCAGAAGCAGAAAGAGAAGGAGAAGGAGAAGGAGAAGCAGAAGAAGCAGAAGCAGGAGAAGCAGAAGCAGAATGAAAAGCAGAAGAAGGAGTAAATAAAACAGAAGAAGATGCAGAAGGAGAAGCAGAAGCGGAAGCAGAAGCAGAAGGAGAAGCAGAAGAAGGAGAAGGAGAAGGAGAAGCAGAAGGATAAGAATAAAGAGAAACAGAAGGAGAAGCAGGAGAAGCAGGAGAAGCATAAGCAGAAGAAATAGAAGAAGGAGAAGAAGCAGAAGCAGAAAGAGAAGCAGAATCAGAAGGAGAAGCAGAAATAGAAGCAGATGAAGCCGAAGAAGCAAAAGCAGAACCTAAAGCAGAAGGAGAAGCAGAAGAAGCAGAATCTGGAGAAGAAGGAGAACCAGAAGGAGAAGCAGAAGCATAAAGAGAAGCAAAAGCAGAAGGAGAAGCAGAAGAAACAGAAGAAGCAGAATCAGTAGCAGAAGAAGCTGAAGATGCAGAAGCAGAAAGAGAAGCATAAGGAATAGCAGAAGAACGAGAAGGAGAAATAGAAGGAGAAGCAGAACGAGAAGCAGGAGAAGCAGAAGAAGCACAAGCGGGAGAAGCAGAAGAAGAAGAAACAGAAGAAGGAGAAGGAGCAGAAGCAGAAGGAGAAGCAGAAGAAGAAGCAGAAAGAGAAGCAGGAAAAGCAGAAGAAGCAGAAGCAGGAGAAGCAGAAGGAGAAGAAACAGGAGAAGGACAAGATGCAGAAAGAGAAGCAGAAGAGGCAGGAAAAGCAGAAGCAGAAGAAAGAGAAGAAGAAGAAGACGAAGAAGAAGAAGAAGAAGAAGAAGAAGCATAAGGAGAAGCATAAGGAGAAGCTTAAGGAGAAGTATAAGGAGAAGCAGTAGAAGCAGAAGAAGCAGAAGCAGGAGAAGCTGAAGCAGAAGAAAAAGAATAAGCAAAAGAAGCAGAAGCAGAAGCAGTGAGAGAAGCAGAAGAAGCAGAAGGAGAAGGAGCAGCAAAAGGAGAAGCAGAAGCAGAAAGAGAAGCAGGAGAACCAGAAGAAGCAGGAGAAGCAGAAGCAGAAGAAACAGGAGAAGCCGAAGAAGCAGAAGCAGAATCTGAAGCAGAAGGAGAAACAGAAGAAGCACAGTCTGAAGCAGAAGCAGAAGAAACAGAAATAGTAGAATAAGCAGTAGCAGAAGCACCAGGACAAGCAGAAGAACAAGAAGGAGAAGGCGAAAGAGAAGGATTAGGAGTAGGAGAAGCAAAAGGATAAGCAGAAGCAGAAAGAGACGCAGAAGGAGAAGCAGCACGAGAAGTAGGAGAAGCAGGAGAAGCAGAAGCTAGAGAAGCAGAAGAAACAGAAGACGCAGAAGCAGAATGAGAAGCAGAAGGAGAAATTGAAACAGAAGGAGAAGGAGAAGTAGAAGGAGAAGCAGAAGAAGGAGAAGGAGAAGCAGAAAGAGAAGCAGAAAGAGAAGCACAATGAGAAGCAGGAGAAGCAGAAGCAGAAGAAACATAAGAAGGAGAAGAAGCAGAAGCAGAAGGAGAAGCAGAAACAGAAGAAAAGCAGAAATAGAAGCAGGAGCAGCAGAAGAAGCAGCAGCAGGAGAAGCAGAAGCAGAAGAAGCCGAAGAAGCAGAAGCAGAACTGAAGCATAAGGAGATACAGGAGAAGCAGAAGAAGCAGAATCTGGAGAAGCAGAAGGAGAAGCAGAAGCAGAAAGAGAAGCAAAAGTAGAAGGAGAAGCAGAAGGAGAAGGAGAAGAAACAGAAGAAGCAGAGGCAGTAGCAGAAGAAGCAGAAGATGCAGAAGGAGAAGGAGAAGCAGAAGCAGTAGTAGAAGCAGAAGAAGGAGAAGCAGAAGGAGAAGCATAAAGAGAAACAGAAGGAGAAGCAGAAGCAGGAGAAGCAGAATCAGAAGAAATAGAAGAAGGAGAAGAAGCAGAAGCAGAAAGAGAAGCAGAAACAGAAGGAGAAGCAGAAAAAGAAGCAGAAGAAGCCGAAGAAGCAAAAGCAGAACCTAAAGCAGAAGGAGAAGCAGGAGAAGCAGAAGAAGCAGAATCTGGAGAAGCAGAAGGAGTACAAGAAGGAGAAGCAGAAGCAGAAAGAGAAGCAAAAGCAGAAGGAGAAGCAGAAGAAACAGAAGAAGCAGAATCAGTAGCAGAAGAAGCTGAAGATGCAGAAGCAGAAAGAGAAGCAGAAGGAATAGCAGAAGAACGAGAAGGAGAAATAGAAGGAGAAGCAGAAGGAGAAGCAGGAAAAGCAGACGAAACAGAAGCAGACGGAGAAGCAGAAGAAGGAGAAGGAGAAGCCGGAGCAGAAGAAGAAGCAGAAGGAAAAGCACAAGCAGAAGGAGATGCAGAAGGAGAAGCAGGAAATGCGGAAGACGCAGAAGCAGAAGGAGAAGAAGAAGGAGAAGAATCAGAGTCAGAAGAAGCAGAAGCAGAAATAGAAAGAGAAGCCGACGAAGAGAAGCAGAACGAGAAGCAGGAGAAGCAGAAGAAGCAGAAGCGGGAGAAGCAGAAGAAAAAGAAACAGAAGAAGGAGAAGGAGCAGAACCAGAAGGAGAAGCAGAAGGAGAAGCAGAAAGAGAAGCAGGAAAAACAGAAGAATCAGAAGCAGGAGAAGCAGAAGGAGAAGAAACAGGAGAAGGACAAGAAGCAGAAAGAGAAGCAGTAGAAGCAGAAGAGGCAGGAAAAGCAGAAGCAGAAGAAAGAGAAGAAGAAGAAGACGACGAAGAAGAATAAAAAGAAGCAGCAGCATAAGGAGAAGCATAAGGAGAAGCATAAGGAGAAGTATAAGGAGAAGCAGTAGAACGAGAAGAAGCAGAAGTAGAGAAGCTGAAGCAGAAGAAAAAGAATAA
>NW_012301215.1:0-3388 GCF_000151885.1 Dipodomys ordii | reverse complement strand
CAAGAAGAAGAAGAAGAAGACGAAGAAGACGAAGAAGATGATTGTAAGAAGAAGAAGAAGAAGAAGAAGAAGAAGAAGAAGAAGAAGAAGAAGAAGAAGAAGAAGAAGAAGAAGAAGAAGAAGAAGAAGAAGAAGAAGGAGAAGAAGAAGAAGGAGAAGAAGGAGAAGCATAAGGAGAAGCAGTAGAAGCAGAAGAAGCAGAAGCAGGAGAAGCAGAAGAAAAAGAATAAGCATAAGAAGCAGAACCAGAGGGAGTAGGAGAAGACGGAGAAGGAGCAGCAAAAGGAGAAGCAGAAGGAGAAGAAGATGCAGAAGGAGAAGTAGGAGAAGCAGAAGAAGCAGAAGCAGAAGGAGAAGCAGTAGTAGGAGAAGGAGAAGGAGAAGGAGAAGGAAGGGCAGCAGAAGCAATAGGAGAAGTAGAAGGAGAAGCAGAAGCAGAATGAGAAGCAGAAAGAGAAGCAGTAGCAGAAGAAGCAGGGAAAGCAGAAGCAGACGAAAGAGAAGAAGATGAAGATGAAGAAGAAGAAGAAGACGACGAAGAAGAAGAAGAAGAAGAAGCATAAGGAGAAGCGTAAGGAGAAGCAGAAAATAGCAGAACCTGGAGAAGCAGAAGCAGAAGAAAAAGAATAAGCAAAATAAGCAGAAGAAGAAGCAGTGGGAGAAGCAGAAGAAGAAGGAGCAACAGAAGGAGAAGCAGAAGCAGAAAGAGAAGCAGAAACAGAAGGAGAACAAGAAGGAGAAGCAGGAGAATCAGAAGAAGCAGAAGTAGAAGCAGAAAGAGGAGAAGAAGGAGAAGCAGAAGTAGAATCAGAAGAAACAGAAGAAGAAGCAGAAGAAACAGAAGCAAAAGAAACAGAAGAAGGAGAAGAGCAGAAGCAGAAGCAGAAAGAGAAGCAGAAAGCGAAGCAGGAGAAGTAGAAGAAGAAGAAGCAGAAGAAACAGGAGAAGCCGAAGAAGCAGAAGCAGGATCTGAAGCAGGAGAAACAGAAGAAGCACAATGTGAAGAAGAAGCAGAAGAAACAGAAATAGTACAATAAGCAGAAGCAGAAGCAGGAGGAAAAGCAGAAGAAAAAGAAGGAGAAGGCGAAAGAGAAGGATTAGGAGTAGGAGAAGAAAAAGGATAAGCAGAAGCAGAAAGAGACGCAGAAGAAGAAGCAGCACGAGAAGTAGGAGAAGCAGGAGAAGCAGAAGAAGCAGAATCTGGAGAAGAAGAAGGAGAACCAGAAGGAGAAGCAGAAGCAGAAAGAGAAGCAAAAGCAGAAGGTGAAGCAGAAGGAGAAGCAGAAGAAACAGAAGAAGCAGAGGCAGTAGCAGAAGAAGCAAAAGATGCAGAATCAGAAGGAGAAGCACAAGGAAAAGCAGAAGAACGAGAAGGAGAAGGAGAAACAGAAGGAGAAGCAGAAAGAGAAGCAGAAGAAGGAGCAGGAGACGGAAAAGCAGCAGGAGAAGCAGAAAGAGCAGCAGAAGGAGAAGCAGGAGATGCAGAAACAGGAGAAGCAGATGTAGAAGAATCAGAAGAAGGAAAAGAAGCAGAAGCAGAAGGAGAAGCAGAAACAGAAGGAGAAGCAGAAAGAGAAGGAGGGGAAGCAGAAGAATCAGAAGCAGGAGAGGCAGAAGCATAAGAATCCGAAGAAGCAGAAGCAGAACCTGAAGCAGAAGGAGAAGCAGAAGAAGCAGAAGAAGCAGAATCTGGAGAAGCAGAATGAGAAGCTGAAGTAGAAGCAGAAGCAGAAGCAGAAAGAGAATCAAAAGCAGAAGGAGAAGCAGAAGAAACAGAAGAAGTAGAAGCAGTAGCAGTTGTAGCAGAAGCAGAAGGAGAAGCAGAAGGAAAAGCAGAAGAACAAGAAGGAGAAGGAGAAACAGAAGGAGAAGCAGAAGGAGAAGCAGAAAGAGAAGCAGGTAAAGCAGATGAAGAAGAAGCAGAAGGAGAATCAGAAGGAGAAGCAGAAGGAGAAGGAGAAGCAGAAGAAGATGCAGAAGGAAAAGCAGAAGAAGCAGATGCAGAAGGAGAAGAAGGAAAAGCAGAAGAAGCAGAAGCAAAAGGAGAAGCAAAAGAAGGAGAAGGAGAAGCAGAAGCAGAAGAAGAAGCATAAGGACAAGCACAAGCAGAAGGAGATGCAGGAGAAACAGAAGAAATAGAAGCTGAAGGAGAAGCAGAAGTAGGAGAAGGAGAAGGAGGAGAAGCACAAGCAGAAGGAGAAGCAGAAGGGGAATGAAAAGCAGAAAGAGAAGCAGGAGAAGCACAAGAAGCAGAAGCAGGAGAAGCCGAAAGAGAAGAAGCAGAAGAAGCAGAAACAGAAGCAGAAGTAGAAGCAGAAGCAGAAGGAGAAGCAGCAGAAGAAGTAGAACCAGAAATTCAGGCAGGAGAAACAGAAGAAGCAGAGCAGAAGCAGAAGGAGAAGCAAAAAGAGAAGCAGAAGAAGAAGTAGAAGAAGCAGCAAAAGGAGAAGCAGCAGAAGAAGCAGAAAAACAAGCAGGAGAAGCAGAAGCAGAAAGAGAAGTAGAAGCAGAAGAAGAAGAAGCAGTAGAAGCATAAGAAGCAGAAGCAGGAGAAGCAGAAGCAGAAGATAAAGAAGAAGCATAAGAAGCAGAAGCAGAGTGAGAAACAGAAGAAGGAGAAGGAGCAGCAGAAGGTGAAGCAGATGGAGATGCAGAAGCAGAAAGAGAAGCTGAAACAGAAGGAGGAGAAGAAGGAGAAGTTGGAGAAGCAGAAGAAGCAGAAGCAGAAGTAGAAAGAGAAGCAGAAGAAGGAGAAGGAGAAGCAGAAGGAGAAGGACAAGTAGGAGAAGCAGAAGAAGCAGAAGCGGGAGAAGCAGAAGAAGAAGAGGAAGAAACAGAAGAAGGAGAAGGAGCAGAAGGAGAAGCAGAAGGAGAAGCAGAAAGAGAAGCAGAAGAAGCAGTAGCAGGAGAAGCAGAAACAGAAGAAACAGAAGAAGCCCAAGAAGCAGAAGGAGAACCTGAAGCAGAAGGAGAAACAGAAGCAGCAGAAGCTGGAAAAGCAGAAGCAGAAGAAACAGAACAAGCAGAAGAAGCAGAAGCAGAACGAGAAGAAGAAGAAGAAGAAGGAGAAAAAGAAGGATTCGGAGTAGGAGGAGCAGAAGCAGAATAAGAAGCAGAAAGAGAAGCAGAAGGAAAAGCAGAAGGAGATACAGAAGAAGCAGAAGCAGGAGAAGCAGAAGCAGAAGCAGAATGAGAAGCACAAGAAGGAGAAATTGAAGGAGAAGGAGAATGAGACGGAGAAGCAGAAGGAGAAGTAGGAGAAGCAGAAGAAGAAGAAGCAGGAGAAGCAGAAGCAGAAGAAACAGAAGAAGGAGAAGAGCAGAAGGAGAAGCAGAAGGAGAAGCAGAGGAAGCAGAAGCTGAAGCAGAAGAAGAAGAAACAGAATGAT
>NW_012301214.1:0-3388 GCF_000151885.1 Dipodomys ordii | reverse complement strand
GCGGGGACAGAGCTGGACACAGAGGGACACAGAGGGGACAGAGCGTGACACAGGTGGACACTGAGGGAGACAGAGCGAGGACACAGCCGGACACAGCGAAACAAAGCGTGACACAGTGGGGACACAGCAGGGGACACAGCGGGACACAGTGGGGGACACAGCGGGACACAGCGGGGTACACAGCAGGGACAAAGAAGGACACAGCGGGGAACACAGCGAGGACACAGCGGGACACAGCGGTGACACAGCGGGACACAGCTGGGGACATTTTGGGACACAGCGGGACACAGAGGGACACAGCAAGGACACAGCGGGGGACAGTGGGGGACACAGCGGGACACAGCAAGGCACAACGGGGTCACAGCAGTGGACACAGCAGGACACAGCGGGGGACACAGCGGGACACAGCGGGGGATACAGCGGTACACAGCGGGACACAGGGGGGGACACAGCGGGACACAGCAGGGACACAGCGGGGGACACAGCGGGACACAGCGGAGACACAGCGGGGACCCAGCGGGACCCAGCAGGACACAGCGGGGGACACAGCAGGACACAGCGGGGGACACTGCAGGGACACATTGGGACACAGTAAGACACAGCGTAGGACAAAGCGGGAGACAGCAGAGGACACAGCGAGGACACAGCTGGACACAGCGGGGACACAGAGGGGACTCAGCAGGGGACATAGTGGAAAAAAACGGGACACCACGGGACTCAGTAGGACACAACGGGACACAGCTGGGGACACAGTAGGACAGAGCGGGGGACACAGCGGGGGACAGAGGGGGACACCACGAATAACAGAGCAAGGACACAGCGGGACCCAGCGGGACACAGCCTCGATACAGCAGGATTTCACAGCGTTACACAGCGGGTTACACAAAGGGACACAGTGGTGGACACAGCGGGACACAGCGGGACAGAGTGGGACACAGACGGGATAAAGCGTGAGACACAGCGTGGGACACAGCGGGAGACAGCGGGGGACACAGCGAGGACACAGCGGGACACAGCGGGGACACAGCGGGGACTCAGCTGGGGACACAGCGGGGGACAAAGCGGGACACCACGGAACACAGCGGGACACAGCGCGAAACAGCAGTGACCCTTCAGTGGACACAGCGGGACACAGCGGGGGACACAGCGGGACACAGCGGGTGACACAGCAGAACACAGTGGGGGACACAGCGAGGACACAGTGGGACACAGCAAGACACAGCATCGAAACAGCGGGGACACAGCGGTACACAGCGGGGTACACAGCTGGGGACACAACGGGACACAGCGGGGGACACAGCGAGGACACAGTGGGACACAGCAGGACGCAGCGGGGACACTGCGGGAAAATAGCGGGACACAGCGGGGTACACAGCGGGACACAGCGGGACACAGCTTGGGACACAGCGGGGATACAGCGGGACACAGCGGGGGACACAGCTAGGACACAGTGGGACACAGCGGGACACAATGGGGACACAAAGGGGACACAGCGGGGGAAACAGCGGGGGAAAAAGGGGATACCATGGGACACAGTGTGACACAGCAGGACACAGAGGGAACACTGCGTCGACACAGCGGGACAAAGCAGGGGACACAGCGGGACACAGCGGGACACAGCAAGGCACAACGGGGTCACAGCAGTGGACACAGCGGGACACAGCGGGGGACAAAGCGGGACACAGCGGGGGACACAGGGGACACAGAGGGGACACAGCGGGGGACACAGCGGGACATAGCGGAGACACAGCGGGGACACAGCGGGGACACAGCGGGACCCAGAAGGACACAGCGGGGGACACAGCGGGACACAGCGGGACACAGCGGGGGACACTGCAGGGACACATTGGGACACAGTAGGACACAGCGTGGGACAAAGCAGGAGACAGCGGAGGACACAGCGTGGACACAGCTGGACACAGCGGGGACACAGAGGGGACTCAGCAGGGGACATAGAGGGAAAAAAGCGGGACACCACGCGACACAGTAGGACACAGCGGGACACAGAGGGGACACTGCGGGACACAGCCAGGGGACACAGCGGTGGACAGCGGGGGACAGAGAAGGGACACAGCGGGACACAGAGGGGACACAGCTGGACACAGAAGGGTACACAGCGGGACACAGCGGACACACAGCGGGGACAGAGCTGGACACAGAGGGACACAGAAGGGACAGAGCGTGACACAGCTGGACACTGAGGGAGACAGAGCGAGGACACAGCGGGACACAGCGAAACACAGCGTGACACAGTGGGGACACAGCAGGGGACACAGCGGGACACAGCGGGGGACACAGCGCTACACAGCGGGACACAGCGGGGACAAAGCGGGACACAGCGGGGGACACAGCGAGGACACAGCGGGACACAGCGGTGACAAAGCGGGACACAGCGGGGGACACAGCGAGGACACAGCGGGACACAGCGGTGACAAAGCGGGACACAGCGGGGGACACAGCGGGACACAGCGTCGATAGAGCGGGGACAGAGCGGGACACAGTGGTGACACAGCGGGACTCAACGGGGGACACTGCGGGACCCAGCGGGACCCAGCGAGGACACAGCAAGGACACAGCGGGGGACACAGCGGGACACAGCGGGACACAGCGGGGGACACAGCGAGGGACACAGCGGGGGACACAGTGGGACACAGTGGGGAACACAGAGAGGACACAGCAGGACCCAGCGGTACACAGCGTCGATACAGCGGAGACACAGCTGGACACAGCGGGGTCACTGCGGGACACAGTGGGGGACAAAGGGGGACACAGCGGGACACAGCGGGGACGCAGCGGGACACAGGGGGACACGGCAGGGGACACAGCAGGACAGAGAGGGGGACACAGTGGGGGAAACAGCTGGACACAACGGGGAACACAGCGAGGACACAGTGGGACCCAGCGGGACACAGCGTCGATACAGCGGAGACACAGCGTTACACAGCATGGTACAAAGCTGTGGACACAACGGGACACAGTGGGGGCACAGCGGGACACAGCGGGACGCAATGGGACACAGCGGGGACAAAGCGTGAGACACAGCAGGGGACAGAGCTGGAGACAGCGGGGACACAGCGGGGACACAGCGGGACACAGCGAGGACACAGCGGGACAGAGCGGGACACTGCAGGGCACAGCGGGCGACACAGCGGGACACAGCGGGGGACACAGCGAGGACACAGCGGAACACAGAGTTGGACACAGTGAGGACACAGCCAGACACAGCGGGACACAGCGGGACACAGCCCGGACCCAGCAGTGGACACAGCGGGACACCGCGGGGGACACAGCGGAACACAGCGGGGGACACATGGAGGACTCAGCGGGACAAAGCGGGGACACAGCGGCGACTCACGGGGGGACACAGCGGGGGACAAAGCGGACACCA
>NW_012301213.1:0-3388 GCF_000151885.1 Dipodomys ordii | reverse complement strand
GCAGAGCATGGACCATGGTATAGCAGGTAGTTGAAGATGTAAGCGACGCATCACACGATGGCTCTTTATGATGAAGATGTAGAAGAAGATGAAGAAGAAGAAGTAGAAGAAGAAGAAGAAGAAGAAGAAGAAGAAGAAGAAGAAGAAGAAGAAGAAGAAGGTGAAGCATAAGGAGAAGCAGGAGAAGCAGTAAAAGCAGAAGCAGTAGAAAAAGAATAAGCATAAGAAGCAGAATCAGAGGAAGAAGGAGAAGGAGCAGCAGAAGGAGAATCAGAAGGAGAAGCAGAAGAAGGAGAAGCAGAAGCAGAAGAAGGAGCAGAAGGAGAAGCAGAACAGAAGAAGATGCAGAAGGAGAAGCAGGAGAAGCAGAAGAAGCAGAAGCAGAAGGAGAAGCAGAAGAAGCAGAAACAGAAGGAGAAGCAGAAGTAGGAGAAGGAGAAGGAGAAGGAAGAGCAGCAGAAGCAATAGGAGAAGCAGAAGGAGAAACAGAAGCAGAATGAGAAGCAGAAAGAGAAGCAGTAAAAGCAGAAGAAGCAGGAAATGCAGAAGCAGAAGAAAGAGAAGAAGAAGAAGTAGACGAAGAAGAAGAAGAAGAAGCATAAGGAGAAGCATAAGGTGAAGCAGTAGAAGCAGAAGAAGCAGAGCAGGAGAAGCAAAGTAGAAGAAAAAGAATAAGCAAAAGAAGCAGAAGCAGTGGGAGAAGCAGAAGAAGGAGAAGGAGAAGGAGCAGCAGAAGGAGAAGCAGAAGCAGACAGAGAAGCAGAAACAGAAGGAGAATAAGAAGGAGAAGCAGGAGAATCAGAAGAAGCTGAAGTAGAAGCAGAAAGAGGAAAAGAAGGAGAAGCAGAAGTAGAATCAGAAGAAACAGAAGAAGAAGAAGCAGAAGAAACAGAAGCAAAAGAAAGAGAAGAAGGAGAAGAGCAGAAGCAGAAGCAGAAGGAGAAGCAGAAGCAGAAGGAGAAGCAGAAAGAGAAGCAGGAGAAGCAGAAGAAGCAGGAGAAGCAGAAGAAACAGGAGAAGCCGAAGAAGCAGAATCTGAAGCAGGAGAAACAGAAGAAGCACAATCTGAAGCAGAAGCAGAAGAAACAGAAATAGTAGAATAAGCAGAAGCAGAAGAAGCAGGAGAAGCAGAAGAAGAAGGCGGAGAAGGCGAAAGAGAAGGATTAGGAGTAGGAGAAGCAAAAGGATAAGCAGAAGCAGAAAGAGACGCAGAAGAAGAAGCAGCACGAGAAGTAGGAGAAGCTGGAGAAGCAGAAGCAGAAGAAACAGAAGATGCAGAAGCAGAATGAGAAGCAGAAGGAGAAATTGAAGCAGAAGCAGAAGCAGAAGGAGAAGCAGAAGCCGAAGGAGAAGCAGAAGAAGGAGAAGGAGAACAGAAAGAGAAGCAGAAAGAGAAGCAGAACGAGAAGCAGGAGAAGCAGAAGCAGGAGAAGCAGAAGCTGAAGAAACAGAAGAAGGAGAAGAAGCTGAAGCAGAAGGAAAAGCAGAAAGAGAAGCAGGAGAAGCAGAAGAAGCAGCAGCAGGAGAAGCAGAAGCAGAAGAAGCCGAAGAAGCAGAAGCAGAACCTGAAGCAGAAGGAGAAGCAGGAGAAGCAGAAGAAGCAGAATCTGGAGAAGCAGAATGAGAAGCAGAAGGAGAAAGAGAAGCAAAAGCAGAAGGAGAAGCAGAAGAAACAGAAGAAGCAGAGGCAGTAGCAGAAGAAGCAGAAGATGCAGAAGCAGAAGCAGATGGAAAAGCAGAAGAACGAGAAGGAGAAGGAGAAACAGAAAGAGAAGCAGAAAGAGAAACAGAAGAAAAAGCAGGAGAAGGAAAAGCAGCAGGAGAAGCAGAAAGAGCAACAGAAGGAGAAGCAGGAGATGCAGAATCAGGAGCAGAATCAGGAGAAGCAGAAGCAGAAGAAACAGGGGAAGGACAAGAAGCAGAAGCAGAATGAGAAGCAGAAAGTGAAGGAGAAGCAGAACGAGAAGGAGGGGAAGCAGAAGAAGCAGAAGCAGGAGAAGCAGAAGCATAAGAATCCGAAGAAGCAGAAGCAGAACCTGAAGCAGAAGGGGAAGCAGAAGAAACAGAAGAAGAAGCAGTAGCAGTTATAGCAGAAGCAGAACGAGAAGCAGAAGGAAAAGCAGAAGAACAAGAATGAGAAGGAGAAACAGAAGGAGCAGCAGAAGGAGAAGCAGAAAGAGAAGCAGGTAAAGCAGAAGAAGAAGAAGCAGAAGGAGAATCAGAAGGAGAAACAGAAGGAGAATCAGAAGGAGAAGCAGAAGAAGAAGAAGGAGAAGCAGAAGAAGATGCAGAAGGAGAAGCAGGAGAAGCAGAAGCAGAAGGAGAAGAAGGAAAAGCAGAAGAAGCAGAAGCAAAAGGAGAAGCAGAAGCAGAAGAAAAAGCATAAGGACAAGCACAAGCAGAAGGAGATGCAGAAGGAGAAGAAGGAGAAGCAGAAGATGAAGGAGCAGCAGAAGTAGGAGAAGGAGAAGGAGGAGAAGCAGAAGCAGAAGGAGAAGCAGAAGCGGAATGAGAAGCAGAAAGAGAAGCAGGAGAAGCACAAGAAGCAGAAGCAGGAGAAGCCGAAAGAAAAGAAGCAGAAACAGAAGCATAAGTAGAAGGAGAAGCAGCAGAAGAAGTAGAACCAGAAATTCAGGCAGGAGAAACAGAAGAAGCAGAAGCAGAAAGAGAATCAAAAAGAGAAGCAGAAGGAGAAGTAGAAGAAGTAGCAGAAGGAGAAGCAGAAGAAGAAGCAGAAAAACAAGCAGGAGAAGCCGAAGCAGAAAGAGAAGTAGAAGCAGAAGAAGCAGAAGAAGCAGAAGCAGAAGAAGAAGCAGTAGAATCATAAGAAGCAGAAGCAGGAGAAGCAGAAGCAGAAGAACAAGAAGAAGCATAAGAAGCAGAAGCAGAAGCAAAGGGAGAAACAGAAGGAGGAGAAGGAGCAGCAGAAGGTGAAGCAGAAGGAGATGGAGAAGCAGAAAGAGAAGCACAAACAGAAGGAGAAGAAGAAGGATTAGTTGGAGAATCAGAAGAAGCAGAAGCAGAAAGAGAAGCAGAACCAGAAGGAGAAGCAGAAGGAGGAGTAAGAGATGGAGAAGCCGAAAGAGAATCATAAAGAGAAGCTGAATGATATTTTGATTGTATAGGCTGGAGAACTGGATTCATATTATTTTTAGAAGGAGTTGATGCAGAAGCGTAAGGTGTTTTTAGGCGAGTGAAATGCAGATGGGAAGCTTTAGAAGCAGTATTTTATCTTTTTGATTGCTTAGCTTTTTTAATTTTACGGAGTCTAAGTATATTCTTGATGTATATTGACTAGCTGGTTAAGCGATGAATCTGAATCTGGATTAAGAATGAGAATCGATGAGACGCTGATTCTAAAGTAGATGCATGGGTATTTGGAGTAATC
>NW_012301212.1:0-3389 GCF_000151885.1 Dipodomys ordii | reverse complement strand
GCTGTGTCCCCGCTGTGTCCTGATGTGTCCCGCTTTGTCCCGCTGTGTCCCTGATGTGAACCTCAGTGTCCCGGTGTGTCCCCGCTGTGGGCCCGCTGTGTCTGGCTGTGTATACCCCGCTTTGTCCAGCTTTGTCCCCGCTGGGTCCCGCTGTGTCCTCGCTGTGGTCCCTGTTGTGTCCCGCTGTGTCCCCCGCTGTGTCCCCCGCTGTGTCTTGCTGTGTCCCATGCTGTGTCCCGTTTTGTCCTGCTGTGTCCCTCGCTGTGTCCCCTGCTGTGTCCCGTTGTGTCCACACTGTGTTCCCCGTGTGTCCCGCTGTGTACCCCGCTGTGACCCGCTGTGTCGCGCTGTGTCCCGCTCTTTCTCCGCTGTGTCCCCGCTGTGTGCCCAGTGTGTCCCGCTGTGTACCCTGCTGTGTCTAGCTGTGTCACTGCTGTGTCCCGCTGTGTACTGCTGTGTCCCCCGCTGAGTCCCGCTGTGTCCCCGCTGTGTCCCAATGTGTCCTCGCTGTATCCCCCTTGTGTCCCGCTGTGTCCCCCTGTGTCCCCCGCTGTGTCCAGCTGAGTCCCTCTCTGTCCCCTGCTGTGTCCCCCGCTCTGTCCCACTGTGTCCCCCTCTGTGTCCCGCTGTGTCCTTCTGTGTACTGCAGTGTCCCCCACTGAGTCCCGCTGTGTCCCCGCTGTGTCCCAATGTGTCTTCCCTGTGTCCCCCGCTGTGTCCCCCTCTGTCCCCCGCTGTGTCCCGCTGTGTCCACTGCTGTGTCCATATTGTGTCCCGCTGCTTTCCCCGCTTTGTCCCGCTGTGTCCTCACTGTGTCCCGCTGTGTCCTTGCTGTGTCCACCGTGTGTCCCGCAGTGTACCCCGCTGTGTCCCCCGTGTGTCCCGCTGTGTACCCCGCTGTTTCCCGCTGTGTCACGCTTTGTCCCGCTCTTTCCCCACTGTGTCCCGTTGTATTCCGGCTGTGTGCCCGCTGTGTTCCACTGTGTAATCTGCTGTGTCTCGCTTTGTACCCGTTGTGTCTCGCTGTGTCCCCCGCTCTGTCCCCCGCTGTGTCCCGCCTTGTACCCCTCTGTGTCCCGCTGTGTCCTGCTGTGTCCCCCGCTGTGTACCGCTGTATCCACGCAGTGTCCCGCTTTATCCCACTGTGTCCCGTTGTGTTCCGTGTTGTCCCGTTTGTGCCCCTCAGTGTCCCCCGCTGTGTCCCAACTGTGTCCCTGCTGTGTCCCGCTGTGTCGTCGATGTGTCCCCTGCTGTTTCCTGCTCTGTTCCCCGCTGTGTCGCCCACTTTGTCCCAACTGTGCCCCGCTGTGTCCCGCTGTGTCCCGCTGTGTCCCGCTGTATCCCGCTATGTCCCCTACTATGTCCCGTTGTGTCCCCAGCTGTGTACCCCGCTGTGTCCCGCTGTGTCCCCGCTGTATCAAAGCTATGTCCCGCTGGGTCCCGCTGTGTCCTCTTTGTGTACCCCGCTGTGTCCCACTGTGTCCCCTGCTGTGTCCCTCGCTGGGTTCCGCGGTGTCCCCTGCTGTGTCCCGCTGTATCCTCCCTGTGTCCCCTGCGGTGTTCCGCTGTGTCCCCTGCTGTGTCACTCGCTGTGTCCCTGCTGTGCCCCACTGTGTCCCACTGTGTCCCGCTGTGTCCTGCTGTGTCCCCCGCTGAGTCCCGCTGTGTACCCGCTGTGGCCCAATGTGTCCTCGCTGTGTCCCCCGCTGTGTCCCGCTGTGTCCCGCTGTGTCCCTCTGTGGCACCTGCTGTATCCCCGCTCTGTCCCGCTCTGTGCCCCGCTTTGTCCGGCTGTGTCCACTGCTGTGACCCCGTTGTGCCTTGCTGTGTCCGGCTCTGTACCCCACTGTGTCCAGCTGTGTCCCCGCTGTGTCCCGCTGTGTCCCCCACTGTGTCCCAATGTGTCCCCTGCTGTGACCCCGTTGTGCCTTGCTGTGTCCCTCTGTGTCCCCCACTGTCCCCCGCTGTGTCCTTGCTGTGTCCCTCTGTGTCCCGCTGTGTCCCCCAGTGTCCCCAGCTGTGTCCCGCTGTGTCACCGCTGTGTCCCGCTGTGTCCTCGCTGTGTCCCCCGCTGTGTCCTTCTTTGTCCCTGCTGTGTACCCCGCTGTGTCCCGCTGTGTCCCCCACTGTGTCCCGCTGTGCCCCTGCTGTGTCCCCACTGTGTCACGCTGTGTTTCGCTGTGTCCGGCTGTGTCCTCGCTCTGTCTCCCTCAGTGTCCACCTGTGTCACGCTCTGTCTCTTCTGTGTCCCTCTGTGTCCAGCTCTGTCCCCGCTGTGTGTCCGCTGTGTCCCGCTGTGTACCCTTCTGTGTCCAGCTCTGTCCCCTCTGTGTCCTCCTGTGTCCATTCTCTGTCCTCCGCTGTCCACCGCTGTGTCCCCCGGCTGTGTCCCGCTGTGTCCCCGCTTTGTCCCGCTGAGTCCTCCATGTGTCCCCCGCTGTGTTCCGCTGTGTCCCCCGCTGTGTCCCGCTGTGTCCACTGCTGGGTCTCGGCTGTGTCTCGCTGTGTCCGGCTGTGTCCTCACTGTGTCCCACTCTGTGTTCCGCTGTGTCCTCGCTGTGTCCCCCGCTGTGTCCCGCTGTGTCCCCCGCTGTGCCCTGCAGTGTCCCACTCTGTCCCGCTGTGTCCTTGCTGTGTCCCGCTGTGTCCCCGCTGTGTCCCCGCTGTCTCCAGCTCTGTCCCCTTCTTTGTCCCCGCTGTGTCCCACTGCATCCCGCTGTGTCCCGCTGTGCCCCCACTGTGTCCCATTGTGTCCACAGCTTTGTACCATGCTGTGTAACGCTGTGTCTCCGCTGTATCGACGCTGTGTCTCGCTAGGTCCCACTGTGTCCTCGCTGTGTTCCCCGCTGTGTCCAGCTGTTTCCCCCACTGTGTCCCCCTCTGTGTCCTGCTGTGTCCCCCGTGGTGTCCTGCTGTGTCCCGCTGCGTCCCCGCTGTGTCCCGCTGTGTCCCGCTTTGTCCCCCACTGTGTCCCGCAGTGACCCCGCTGTGTCCCGCTGTGTCCCCTCTGTATCGACGCTGTGTCCCGCTGGTTCCTGCTGTGTCCTCTCTGTGTTCCCCACAGTGTCCCTCTGTGTCCCCCGCTGTGTCCCTCGCTGTGTCCCCGGCTGTGTCCCGCTGTGTCCCGCTGTGTCCCCCGCTGTGTCCTTGCTGTGTCCCCGCTGGGTCCTGCTGGGTCCCGCAGTGTCCCCCGCTGAGTCCCGCTGTGTCACCGCTTTGTCCCGCTCTGTCCCCGCTCTATCGACGCTGTGTCCCGCTGTGTCCCGCTGTGTCCCCAGCTGTGTCCAGCTTTGTCACCGCTGTGTCCCGCTGTGTCCTCGCTGTGTCCCACCAAGCATGTGTCCCGCTTGGTCACCACTGTGTCCTGCTGTGTCCTCGCTGTGTCCTGA
>NW_012301211.1:0-3389 GCF_000151885.1 Dipodomys ordii | reverse complement strand
CACTGAGTCCCCGCTGTGTCCCGCTGTGTCCTGGCTTTGTCCCCCGCGGTTTCCCAATGTGTCCCCCGCTGTGTCCCGCTGTGTCCCCGTTGTGTCCCTCTGTGACCCGCTTTGTCCCCTACTGTGTCCCCACTGTGTCCCGCTGTGTCCCGCAGTGTCCCCGCAGGGTCACCGTTGTTTCCCGCTGGGTCCCGCTGTGTTCTGTGGTGTCTCGCTATGTCCCACGCTGTGTCCCCCGCTGAGTCCCCGCTGTGTCCCCACTGTGTCCCCCGCTGTGTCCTCGCTGTGTGCCCCGCTGTCTCCCGCTCTGTGTCCCGCTGTGTCCCGCTGTGTCTACTGCTTTGTCCTTGATGTGTCCCGCTGTGTCCCGCTGTGTTCTCGCTGTGTCCCACGCTGTGTTCCCCTGTGTCCTGGCTGTGTCCCCCGATGTGTCCCTTTGTGTCCCCAGCGGTGTACCCTGCTGTGTCCCGCTGTGTCCCCGCTGTATCGACGTTGTGTCCCGCTGGATCCTGCATTGTCCTCGCTGTGTTCCCCGTTGTGTCCCGCTGTGTACAGCTGTGTCCCCCGCTGTGTCCCGCTGTGTCCCCTGCTGTATCCCGCTGTGTCCCGCTGTGTCCCCCGCTGTGTCCCGCTTTGTCTACTGCTGTGTCCCTACTGTGTCCCGCTGTGTCCCTCTGTGTACTGCTGTGTCCCACGCTGAGTCCCGCTGTGTCCCCGCTTTGTCCCGCTGTGTCCCACCTCTGTCCCCCGCTGTGTCTGGCTGTGTCCCGCTGTGTCCCCCGCTGTGTCCCTCGCTGTGTCCCGCTGTGTCCCCCTCCGTGTCCCGCTGTGTCCACTGCTGTGTCCCCGTTGTGTCCCGCTGTATCCCCCGCTGTGTCCCGCTGTGTCCTCACTGTGTCCCCCCTGTGTCCCCCGCTGCGTCCCGCTGTGTCCCCGCTGTATCGACGCTGTGTCCCGCTGGGTCTATCGACGCTATGTCCCGTTGTGTCCCGGTGTGTCCTCGCTGTGTCCTCCACTGTCTCCCCCTTTGTCCCACGCTGTGTTCCCGCTGTTTCCCGCTGTGTCCCCCACTGTGTCCCTATGTGTCCCCTGCTGGGTCCCCCGCTGTGTCCTGCTGTGTCCCCCGCTGTGTCCCGCTGTGTCTCCCGTTGTGTCCCGCTGTGTCCACTGCAGTGACCCTGCTGTGTCTTCCTGTGTCCCGCTGTGTCCCCCTCTGTTTCCCGCTGTGTCCCCCGCTGTGTCCCGCTGTGTCCCCCGCTGTGTCTCCCGCTGTGTCCCGCTGTGTAACATGCTGTGTCCCCAGCTGTGTCCTGCTGTGTCCCCGCAGTGTCATCGCTGTGTCCAGCTGTGTCCTGCTCTGTCCCTCGCTGTGTCCTGCTGTGTAATGCTTTGTCCTGCTCTGTCCCTGCTCTGTCCCACTTTGTCCCCCTCTGTGTCCCCCTCTATGTCCTCGCTGAGTCCCCGCTTTGTCCCGCTGTGTCCCCCGCTGTGTCCCGATGTGACCAATGCTGTGTCCCCGCTGTGTCCGGCTGTGTCTCTGCTGTGTCCCCGCTGTGTCCCATTGTGTCCCCGCTGTGTCCCTGCTGTGTCCCTGCTGTGTCCCGCTGTGTACCCTGCTGTGTCCACCTGTCTCCTCGCTGTGTCCCACTGTGTCCCCCGCTCTGTCCCCTGATGTGTCCCGCTTTGTCCCGCTGTGTCCCGCTGTGTCCCCCACTGTGTCCCGTTGTGTCCCAGCTGTGTACCCTGCTGTGTGCCCCTGTGTCGTCGCTGTATCGACGCTGTGTCCCGCTGTGTCCCCCGCTCTGTCCTCCGCTGTGTCCCCCGCTGAGTCCCCGCTGTGTCCCAATGTGTCCCGCTGTGTCCTGCTGTGTCCCGCTATGTCCCCCCTTTGTCCCGTTGTGTCCCCAGCTGTGTACTCCGCTGTGTCCTGCTGTGTCCCACTGTGATCCGCTGTGTCCCACTGTGATCCGCTGTGTCCCGTTGTGTCCTCGCTGTGTCTCCCGCAGTGTCCCGCTGTGTCTTCGCTGTGTCCCCCGCTGTGTCCCGCTCTGTCCCTCGCTGTGTCCTGCTGTGTCCCGCTGTTTCCTCACTGTGTCCCCTGCTGTGTCCCGCTGAGTCCTCTCTGTATCCCCTGCTCTGTCCCGTTGTGTCCTCACTGTGTCCCCCGCTGTGTACTGCTGTGTCCCCCTTTGTGTCCCGCTGTGTCCCCCTGTGTCCCGCTGTGTCCTGCTGTGTCCCCGCTGTGTCCCGCTGTATACCCCACTGTGTCCAGATGTGTCGATGCTGTGACCCGCTGTGTCCCCGGATCTGTACAACACTGTGTCCCGCTGTGTCCCCCGCTGAGTCTCGCTGTATCCCCGCTGTGTTCCACTGTGTCCTCGCTGTGTCCCCCTCTGTGTCCCACTGTGTTCCCCCTGTGTTCCCCACTGTGTCCCGCTGTGTCCGGCTGTGTCCAGCTGTGTTCCCGCTGTGTGCTGCTGTGTCCACCTGTGTCCCGCTGTGTCCCTCTGTATCCCCCTGTGTCCAGCTGTGTCCCCACTGTTTCCCGCTCTCTCCCCTGCATTGTCCCCCACTGTGTCCCGCTGTGTCCTGCTGTGTCCCGTGTGTCCCGCTTTGTCCACCGCTGTGTCCCCCGCTGAGTCCCGCTGTGTCCCCGCTGTGTCCCACTGTGTCCTCTCTGTGTCCCCCGCTGTGTCCCGCTCTGTCCACCGCTGTTTCCCCCGCTTTGTCCCCACTGTGTCCCGCTGTGTCCCCGCTGTATAGACGCTGTGTCCCGCTGGGTCCCACTGTGTCCTCGTTGTGTTCCCCTCTGTGTCACGCTGTTTCCCCCCTGTGTCCCCGGCTGTGTCCCGCTGTCCCCCGTTCTGTCCCCCGCTGTGTCTCACACTTTGTCCCCGCTGTGTTCCGCTGTGTCCCCCGCTGTGTCCCCCGCTGTGTTCGGCCGTGTCTTCCGCTGTGTCCTGCTGTGTCCCGCTGTGTCCCGCTGTGTCCGTCGCTGTGTCCTGCTGTGTCCCCGCTGTGTTAATTTGTGTCCCCCACTGTGTCTCTGCTGAGTCACGCTGTGTCCCCGCTGTGTCCCACTGTTTCCCCCTATGTGTTCCCCATGTGTCCCCCGCTGTATCCCGCTGGACCCCCGCTGTGTCGCCCTCTGAGTCCCACTGTGGCCCACTGTGGCCCGCGGTGTCCCGCTGTGTCCTCGCTGTGTCTCCCGATGTGTCCCGCTGTGTCCCCCACTGTGTCCTGCTGTATCCCCCGCTGTGTCCCGCTGTGACATGCTGTGTCTCCCACTGTGTCCCCGCTGTGTCCCGCTGTGTCCCCCGCATTGTCCCTCTGTGTCCATGCTGTGTCCCGCTGTGTACCCCGCTGTGTCCCGCTGTGTCCCATGTAAC
>NW_012301210.1:0-1245 GCF_000151885.1 Dipodomys ordii | reverse complement strand
AAATAGTCTACAGAGGAGTTAAAATCACATGAGCAAGGTAATGAGTCCATTTCTTAACAAGCATTGTTGCCTCCTCCTTTGGTTTTCCCTACCATCCCTTCCCTCCCATCTCCACAATTACATCCCCCCACCCTCACCCTCACCCCCCCTACATTGTAAAGTTCATTTTTCAACATAGCGTCTTGTACACCTCATTGTTGCAATGGGTCAACCTGTATCCTTATTTAAACAACTTGTGTTTCCCTTCTGCTCCCCAAATTATACCAACATCAAATACAGTGAAAAGAGGAGCTATGCCATGGGGGAGGGACACACAAAGCAACAAAAATAATCACTTGTGTCCTTATCTTGGGGTTCATTTCTCTTAAAATTATATTATCTGACCCACTCTGCTTGTCTCAGATATATACAGTCATATGTATATAGCTGTTGAACTTTTCTGCTTGTCCTAGACTTATACTAGTTATGGCAAATAAGGGAAACCATGGGACATATGTTTGTTTGGGCCTGGCTTACTTCACTTAATATAATTTTTTCCAAGTCTTTTCACTTCCCAACAAATGGGACAATGCCATTCTTTCTGATGGAGGTATTAAGCCATAGTGATCAAAACAGCTTGGTACTGGCAGAAGAACAGACCTGAAGACCAATGGAATAGAACTGAAGACCCAGAAATGAGCCCACAGACCGATACCCACCTAATCTTCGATAAGGGAGCTAAACAAATAGAATGGAAGAAAGGCAGCCTCTTTAGTAAATCGTGCTTGCAAAACTGGTTCAACACCTATGGAAAACTAAAACTAGATCCCCCTATATCAACCAGCAGCAGAATCAATTCTAAATTGATCAAAGACCTCGAGTCAAAGCAGACACACTGAAATATTACAAGAAGGATTAGGAGAAACTCCAGGACTACTTGGCACAGGCCGAAATTTTCTTAACAAATCAAAGCAAGGTTGGACAAATGGGATTTCATGAATTTAAGAGTTTCTTCATGGCAAAGGATATAGCTAGCAAGATCAATATCTTTCTTGCTATTGTTTCTAACATATTTATAAGATGATTGCTTTGTATGTTCCTCCCCCAAGGTACAACCCCTGTTTTCACTGTATTTGATGTTGGTATAATTTGAGGAGGGGAAGCGAAAAACAAATTGTTTAAATAGGGATACAGTGGGACCATTGCAACAATGAGATGTACAAGACGTTATATTGAAAACCGAACTTTACAACTTTGAAGGAAGGG
>NW_012301209.1:0-3389 GCF_000151885.1 Dipodomys ordii | reverse complement strand
TTCTTTGAAAGGGGGATTGGATTGCTGTTTCCTTTCAACCAGGCCATAAAAAGTAATCCCTGTTTAAAAAAGAAAAATTTAAAAATATGGGATAAGTGGATTCAAGTGAAAGGAGAACCTTTCTAGTAAATCAAGGCCTCTAGTTTTAATACTAATCTACACCCATACACACGCACACACTCACACACGCACACACGTTTCATGTGTGCAAGCATATTGTATATATATATATCTATGAGTGACAAGGACAGGTAAAATCTCATAGCTTAGGTGGCACAGCAGGTATTAAAACATGGAAAAAGTAAGATTTCCCACATTGTAGAACATCTAGGATATATGAAATACGCCCATGGTTCAGGGGAGCATTGTAGGCCATTCCCAATGAGTTAGACCAGAAGAAGAACAAGAAGAAGAAGAAGAAGAATAAGAAGAAGAAGAAGAAGAAGAAGAAGGAGAAGCATAAGGAGAAGGATAAGGAGAAGCAGTAGAAGCAGAAGAAGCAGAAGCAGGAGAAGCAGAAGCAGAAGAAAAAGAATAAGCAAAAGAAGCAGAAGCAGAAGCAGTGAGAGAAGCAGAAGAAGGAGAAGGAGAAGGAGCAGCAGAAGGAGAAGCAGAAGCAGAAAGAGAAGCAGAAACAGAAGGATAACAAGAAGGAGAAGCAGGAGAATCAGAAGAAGCAGAAGTAGAAGCAGAAAGAGGAGAAGAAGGAGAAGCAGAAGTAGAATCAGAAGAAACAGAAGAAGAAGAAGCAGAAGAAACAGAAGCAAAAGAAACAGAAGAAGGAGAAGAGCAGAAGCAGAAGCACAAGGAGAAGCAGAAGCAGAAGCAGAAAGAGAAGCAGGAGAAGCAGAAGAAGCAGGAGAAGCGGAAGCAGAAGAAACAGGAGAAGCCAAAGAAGCAGAAGCAGAATCTGAAGCAGAAAGAGAAACAGAAGAAGCACAATCTGAAGCAGAAGCAGAAGAAACAGAAATAGTAGAATAAGCAGAAGCAGAAGCACCAGGAGAAGCAGATGGAGAAGAAGGAGAAGGCGAAAGAGAAGGATTAGGAGTAGGAGAAGCAAAAGGAAAAGCAGAAGCAGAAAGAGACGCAGAAGGAGAAGCAGCACGAGAAGTAGGAGAAGCAGGAGAAGCAGAAGCAGGAGAAGCAGAAGAAACAGAAGACGCAGAAGCAGAATGAGAAGCAGAAGGAGAAATTGAAGCAGAAGCAGAAGCAGAAGGAGAAGCAGAAAGAGAAGCAGAAGAATCAGTAGCAGGAGAAGCAGAAGCAGAAGAAACAGAAGAAGCCCAAGAACCAGAAGGAGAACCTGAAGCAGAAGGAGAAGCAGAAGCAGCAGAAGCTGGAAAAGCAGAAGCAGAAGGAACAGAACAAGCAGAAGAAGCAGAAGCAGAACGAGAAGCAGAAGAAGAAGAAGGAGAAAGAGAAGGATTAGGAGTAGGAGGAGCAGAAGCAGAATAAGAAGCAGACACAGAAGCAGAAGGAGAAGCAGAAGGAGAAACAGAAGAAGCAGAAGCAGGAGAAGCAGAAGCAGAATGAGAAGCACAAGAAGGAGAAATTGAAGGAGAAGGAGAAGGAGACGGAGAAGCAGAAGGAGAAATAGGAGAAGCAGAAGAAGAAGAAGCAGGAGAAGCAGAAGCAGAAGAAACAGAAGAAGGAGAAGAGCAGAAGCAGAAGCAGAAGGAGAAGCAGAAGCAGAAGGAGAAGCAGAAAGAGAAGCAGGAGAACCAGAAGAAGCAGGAGAAGCAGAAGCAGAAGAAACAGGAGAAGCCGAAGAAGCAGAAGCAGAATCTGATGCAGAAGGAGAAACAGAAGAAGCACAATCTGAAGCAGAAGCAGAAGAAACAGAAATAGTAGAATAAGCAGAAGCAGAAGCACCAGGACAAGCAGAAGAACAAGAAGGAGAAGGCGAAAGAGAAGGATTAGGAGTAGGAGAAGCAAAAGGATAAGCAGAAGCAGAAAGAGACGCAGAAGGAGAAGCAGCACGAGAAATAGGAGAAGCAAGAGAAGCAGAAGAAACAGAAGACGCAGAAGGAGAATGAGAATCAGAAGGAGAAATTGAAGCAGAAGCTGAAACAGAAGGAGAAGCAGAAGGAGAAGCAGAAGGAGAAGGAGAAGGAGAAGGAGAAAAAGAAGCAGAACGAGAAGCAGGAGAAGCAGAAGCAGGAGAAGCAGAAACAGAAAAAACAGAAGAAGGAGAAGAAGCAGAAGCAGAAGGAGAAGCAGAAACAGAAGGAAAAGCAGAAAGAGAAGCAGGAGAAGCAGAAGAAGCAGCAGCAGGAGAAGCAGAAGCAGAAGAAGCCGAAGAAGCAGAAGCAGAACCTGAAGCAGAAGGAGAAGCAGGAGAAGCAGAAAAAGCAGAATCTGGAGAAGCAGAAGGAGAAGCAGAAGCATAAAGAGAAGCAAAAGCAAAAGGAGAAGCAGAAGAAACAGAAGAAGCAGAGGCAGTACCAGAAGAAGCAGAAGATGCAGAAGCAGAAGGAGAAGCAGAAGGAAAAGCAGAAGAACGAGAAGGAGAAGTAGAAGGAGAAACAGAAGAAGCAGAAAGAGAAGCAGAGGAAGGAGCAGGAGAAGGAAAAGCAGCAGGAGAAGCAGAAAGAGCAGCAGAAGGAGAAGCAGGAGATGCAGAAACAGGAGAAGCAGATGCAGAAGAAACATGAGAAGGACACGAAGCAGAAGCAGAAGGAGAAGCATAAACAGAAGGAGAAGCAGAAAGAGAAGGAGGGGAAGAAGAAGAAGGATTGGCAGAAGCTTAAGAATCTGAAGAAGCAGAAGCAGAACCTGAAGCAGAAGGAGAAGCAGGAGAAGCAGAAGAAGCAGAATCTGGATAAGCAGAAGGAGAAGCAGAAGGAGAAGCAGAAAGAGAATCAAAAGCAGAAGGAGAAGCAGCAGAAGCAGAAGAAGCAGAATCTGGATAAGCAGAATGAGAAGCAGAAGCGGAAAGAGAATCAAAAGCAGAAGGAGAAGCAGAAGAAACAGCAGAACAGAAGCAGTAGCATTTGCAGCAGTAGGAGAAGCAGAAGGAAACGCAGAAGAACGAGAAGGAGAAGGAAAAACAGAAGGAGAAGCAGAAAGACAATCAGAAGGAGAAGCAGAAGAAGCAGAAGGAGATGCAGAAGGAGAAGCAGAAGCAGAAGAAGAAACATAAGGACAAGCACAAGCAGAAGGAGATGCAGAAGGAGAAGCAGGAGAAGCATAAGAAGCAGAAGCAGAAGAAGAAGTAGAAGCAGGAGAAGGAGAAAGAAGAGCAGCAGAAGCAATAGGAGAAGCAGAAGGAGAAGCAGAAGTAGAACGAGAAGCAGAAAGAGAAGCAGTAGAAGCAGAAGAAACAGGAAAAGCAGAAGCAGAAGAAAGAGAAGAAGAAGAAGAAGAAGAAGAAGAAGAAGAAGAAGAAT
>NW_012301208.1:0-3389 GCF_000151885.1 Dipodomys ordii | reverse complement strand
AGAGACGCAGAAGGAGAAGCAGCACGAGAAGTAGGAGAAGCAGGAGAAGCAGAAGCAGGAGAAGCAGAAGAAACAGAAGACGCAGAAGCAGAATGAGAAGCAGAAGGAGAAATTGAAGCAGAAGCAGAAGAGAAGCAGAAGCAGAAGAAGAAGCAGAAGAAGGAGAAGGACAAGGAGAAGGAGAAAGAGAAGCAGAAAGAGAAGCAGAACGAGAAGCAGGAGAAGCAGAAGCTGGAGAAGCCGAAGCAGAAGAAACAGAAGAAGGGGAAGAAGCAGAAGCAGAAGGAGAAGCAGAAACAGAAGGAAAAGCAGAAAGAGAAGCAGGAGAAGCAGAAGAAGCAGCAGCAGGAGAAGCAGAAGCAGAAGAAGCCGAAAAAGCAAAAGCAGAACCTGAAGCAGAAGGAGAAGCAGGAGAAGCAGAAGAAGCAGAATCTGGAGAAGCAGAAGGAGAAGCAGAAGCAGAAAGAGAAGCAAAAGCAGAAGGAGAAGCAGAAGAAACAGAAGAAGCAGAGGCAGTATCAGAAGAAGCAGAAGATTCAGAAGCAGAAGGAGAAGCAGAAGGAAAAGCAGAAGAACTAGAAGGAGAAGGAGAAGGAGAAACAGGAGTAGAAGCAGAAAGAGAAGCAGAAGAAGGAGCAGTAGAAGGAAAAGCGGCAGGAGAAACAGAAAGAGCAGCAGAAGGAGAAGCAGGAAATGCAGAAACAGGAGAAGCAGAAGCAGAAGAAACAGGAGGACAAGAAGCAGAAGCAGAAGGAGAAGCAGAAAGAGAAGGAGGGGAAGCAGAAGAAGCAGAAGCAGGAGAAGCAGAAGCATAAGAATCCGAAGAAGCAGAAGCAGAACCTGAAGCAGAAGGAGAAGCAGGAGAAGCAGAAGAATCAGAATCTGGAGAAGCAGAATGAGAAGCAGAAGGAGAAGCAGAAGCAGAAAGAGAATCAAAAGCAGAAGGAGAAGCAGAAGAAACAGAAGAAGTAGAAGCAGTAGCAGTTGTAGCAGAAGCAGTAGGAAAAGCAGAAGAACAAGAAGGAGAAGGAGAAACAGAAGGAGAAGCAGAAGGAGAAGCAGAAAGAGAAGCAGGTAAAACAGAAGAAGAAGCAGAAGGAGAATCAGAAGGAGAAGCAGAAGAAGGAGAAGGAGAAGCAGAAGAAGATGCAGAAGGAGAAGCAGAAGAAGCAGAAGAAGAAGGAGAAGCAAGAAAAGCAGAAGAAGCAGAAGCAAAAGGTGAAGCAAAAGAAGGAGAAGGAGAAGTAGAGGCAGAAGAAGCATAAGGACAAGCACAAGCAGAAGGAGATGCAGAAGGAGAAGCAGGAGAAGCAGAAGAAGCAGAAACAGAAGGAGAAGAAGAAGGAGAAGAAGCAGAATCAGAAGAAGCAGAAGCAGAAGGAGAAGCAGAAGCAGAATGAGAAGCAGAAAGAGAAGCAGGAGGAGGACAAGAAGCAGAAGCAGGAGAAGCCGAAAGAGAAGAAGCAGAAACAGAAGCAGAAGGAGAAGCAGAAGGAGAAGCAAAAAGAGAAGCAGAAGGAGAAGTAGAAAAAGCAGCAGAAGAAGCAGAAAAACAAGCAGGAGAAGCAGAAGCAGAAAGAGAAGTAGAAGCAGAAAAAGAAGCAGTAGAAGCAGAAGAAGCAGAAGCAGGAGAAGCAGAACCAGAAGAAAAAGAAGAAGCATAAGAAGCAGAAGCAGAGGGAGAAACAGAAGAAGGAGAAGGAGCAGCAGAAAGTGAAGCAGAAGGAAATGCAGAAGCACAAAGAGAAGCAGAAATAGAAGAAGAAGAAGGAGAAGTTGGAGAATCAGAAGAAACAGAAGCAGAAAGTGAAGCAGAAGAAGGAGAAGGAGAAGCAGAAGGAGAAGGACAAGCAGCAGAAGCAGAAGAAGCAGAAGCGGGAGAAGCAGAAGAAGAAGAAGAAACAGAAGAAGGAGAAGGAGCAGAAGGAGAAGCAGAAGCAGAAGGAGAAGCAGAAAGAGAAGCAGAAGAAGCAGAAGAAGCAGTAGCAGGTGAAGCAGAAGCAGAAGAAACAGAAGAAGCCGAAGAATCAGAAGGAGAACCTGAAGCAGAAGGAGAAGCAGAAGCAGCAGAAGCTGCAAAAGCAGAAGCAGAAGAAACCGAACAAGCAGAAGAAGCAGAAGCAGAACTAGAAGCAGAAGAAGAAGGAGAAAGAGAAGGATTAGGAGTAGGAGGAGCAGAAGCAGAATAAGAAGCAGAAAGAGAAGCAGAAGAAGAAGCAGAAGGAGAAACAGAAGAAGCAGAAGCAGGAGAAGCAGAAGCAGAATGAGAAGCACAAGAAGGAGAAATTGAAGGAGAAGGAGAAGGAGACGGAGAAGCAGAAGGAGAAGTAGGAGAAGCAGAAGAAGAAGAAGCAGGAGAAGCAGAAACAGAAGAAACAGAAGGAGAAGAGCAGAAGAAGAAGGAGAAGCAGAAGGAGAAGCAGAAGAAGCAGAAGCTGAAGCAGAAGAAGAACAAACAGAAGAAGCAGAAGAAGAAGCAGCAGGAGAAGCAGAAGGAGAAGAAGGAGAAGGAGAAAGAGAAGGATTAGGAGTAGGAGAAACAGAAGGATAAGCAGAAGCAGACAGAGAAGGAGAATGAGAAGGAGAAGCAGGAGAAGCAGAAGAAGCAGAAGCAGGAGAAGCAGAAGCAGAAGAAACATAGGAAGGAGAAGAAGCAGAAGGAGAAGCAGAAACAGAAGGAAAAGTAGAAAGAGAAGCAGGAGAAGCAGAAGAAGCAGCAGCAGGAGAAGCAGAAGCAGAAGAAGCAGAAGCAGAACCTGAAGCAGAAGGAGAAGCAGGAGAAGCAGAAGAAGCAAAATCTGGAGAAGCAGAAGGAGAAGCGGAAGCAGAAAGAGAAGCAAAAGCAGAAGGAGAAGCAGAAGGGGAAGCAGAAAAAACAGAAGAAGCAGAGGCAGTAGCAGAAGAACCAGAAGATGCAGAAGCAGAAGGAGAAGCAGAAGGAAAAGCAGAAGAACGAGAAGGAGAAGGAGTAGGAGAAACAGAAGGAGAAGCAGAAAGAGAAGCAGAAGAAGGAGCAGGAGAAGGAAAAGCAGCAGGAGAAGCAGAAAGAGCAGCAGAAGGAGAAGCGGAAGCAGAAGCAGAAGCAGAAGTAGAAGCAGAAGGAGAAGCAGAAGGAGAAGCATAAAGAGAAGCAGGAGATGCAGAGGCAGGAGAAGCAAAATCAAAAGACATAGAAGAAGGATAAGAAGCAGAAGCAGAAAGAGAAGCAGAAACAGAAGGAGAAGCAGAAATAGAAGCAGAAGAAGCTGAAGAAGCAGAAGCAGAACCTGAAGCAGAAGGCGAAACAGGAGAAGCAGAAGAAGCAGAATCTGGAGAAGAAGGAGAACCAGAAGGAGAAGCAGAAGCAGAAAGAGAAGCAAAAGCAGAAGGAGAAGCAGAAAGAGAAATGA
>NW_012301207.1:0-3389 GCF_000151885.1 Dipodomys ordii | reverse complement strand
GCTGGGGACACATCAAAAGACCACAGTGGGGACCAGCGGGGGACACATCGGGACACAGCAGGGGACACAGCGGGAACACAGCGGGACACAGTGGGACACAGCGGGACACAGCGGGACACTTTGGGGGACACAGCAGGACAATGCAGGGTACACAGCGGGACACAGCGGGACACAGCGGGGACACATCAGGGGACACAGCAGGACACAGAGGGGAACAAACCTGGCACACAGCGGGGCACAGTGTGATACAGCGGAATACACAGAGGGACACAGCAGGGACACTGCAGGGGCACAGTGGGAAACAGTGGGACACAGCGGGGGACAATGCGGGACAAACCGGGATACAGGGGGACACAGCGGTGGACACAGCGGGGGACACAGAGCTGCACACAGCGGAAGAGATTGGAACACAGCAGGGACACAGCGGGGCCACAGCAGGACATCACAAGAACAAAGCGAGGACAGAGCGAGACGCAGAGGTACACAGCGAGGGACACAGCGGGGGACAGTGGGGACAAACCGGAGAACAATGGGGACACAGCGGGACACAGCTGGGACACAGCGGGGACACAACGGCACACAGCTGGGGACACAGGGGGACATAGCAGTTGCACAGCGAGGACACACCAGAGACACAGCGGGACACAGCGGGGACACAGCAGGGACACAGCGGGACCCAGCGGGGACACTGCGGGGACACAGCGGGAACACAGCGGGGGACACAGCGGGACACAGCGGGTAAATAGTGGGGGACACAGCGGGGGACACAGCGGGATACAGAAGGACACAGCGAGGACACAGCGGGACACAGGAGGACACAGCGGGGACACAGCGGGGGACACAGTGGGACACAGCTGCGGATACTGCGAGGACACAGCGGGGACACTGCAGGACACAGCGGGTCACAGCGGGGAAATAGTGGGGGACACAGGGGAGGACACAGGGGGATACAGAAGGACACAGCGAGGACACAGCAGGTACATAGGGTGACACTGCGGGACACAGTGGGACACAGCGGGGACACAAAGGGACATAGAGGTTACACAGCCAGGACACACCAGGGACACAGAGGAACACAGCGGGGACACAGCGGGGACACAGCGGGACCCAGCGGGACCCAGCGGGGACACAGCGGGGACAAAGGCGGACACTGCGGGGGACACAGAGGCGGACACAGCAGGACACAGCGGGACACAGCGGGAGACAGCTGGACAAAGCGGGGACACAGTGAGGACACAGCGGTACACAGCGGGATACAGCGGGGAACACAGCGGGGGACACAGCGGGACACAGCTGGGGACACAGCAAGGACACAGCAGGTCACAGTGAGGAAATAGTGGGAGACACAGAGGGGGACACAGCGGGATACAGAAGGACACAGTGAGGACACAGCGGGACACATTAGGACACAGCGGGCACACAGCTGGGACACAGTGGGGGACACAGTGGGACACAGCGGGGACACAGAGGGACTCAGCGGTTACACAGCGAGGACACAGCGGGACTCAGCGGGGGACACAGTGGGCAGAGCGGGACACAACGGGACAAAACGGGACACAGCTGGACACAGCGGGGTCACCGCAGGGGACACAGCGGGGGACAGCGGGGACACAGCCGGACACAGCAGGACACAGCGGGAAACAGCGGGGACACAGCGGGGACCCAGAGGGACACAGCGGGGACACAGCGGGGACACAGCGGGACACAGAAGCGACACAGCGGAGCACAGCGGGGGACACAGCGGGACATAGCCTGGGGCAGAGCGGGACACAGCGTGGACACAGCGGGACAGAGCGAGACACAGCAGTGAAAAAGAAGCGACACAGCGGGACACAGCGGGGACACAGCGGGGGACAGAGGGGACACACCGGTAGACAACGTGGACACAGCAGGACAGTGCGGGGGTCACACTGGGAAACAGCGGAGACACGGGGCGACACAGGGGGCAACACAGAGGGACACAGCGGGACACAGTGGGACACAGCGGGACCCAGAGGGGACACAGCGGGGACTCAGCGGGACAAAGCGGGGGACACAGAGGCGGACACAGCAGAACACAGCGGGACACAGCGCGACACAGCGGGACACAGCGGGGACACAGCGGGACACAGCGGGGGACACAGCAGGGGACAAAGCGGGGGACATCGGGGACACAGTGGGACACAGCGGGGAACACAGCGGGGGACACAGCGGGACACAGCGTGACCCAGCGGGGACACAACGGGGACACAGCGGGACACAGCGGGGGACACAGCGGGGGACAGTGGGGACACAGCGAGAACACAGCGGGACACAGCGAAGACACAGCGTGACACAGAGGGGACACAGCGGGGGACAGCAGGGAGACACAGCGGGGACACAGCGGGGACACAGCGAAACACAGTGAGGACACAGCGGGGGACAGCAGAGAGACACAACGCGGACACAGCCGGGACACATCGGTACACAGCGGGACACAGCCGGTACACAGCAATACACAGCGGGACACAGCGGGAAACACAACCGGACACAGCGGGGGACACAGCGGGACACAGCGGGACACAGTGGGGACAGTGCGGGACACAGTGGGGACAGTGCGGAACACAGCGGGGGACACAGCGGGGCAGCGGAACATAGCGGGGACACAGCGTGGGACACAGCGGGTGACACAGCGGGGGACACAGCGGGTGACAGCGGTGACACAGCTGGGGACAGCGGGGACACACTGCGACACAGCGGGGGACAGCGGGGACACAGGATGGACACAGTGAGACACATCGGGGGACACAGCGAGAACACAGCGGGGACACAGCGGGGACACAGGGGGGACACAGCAGGACACAGTGGGACAAAACGGGACACAGCGGGACACAGAGGGGGATACAGCGGGGGACAGCAGGACACACCTGGGGACAGCAGGGACACAGCGGGACACAGCGGGGGACAGCGGGGACACAGCGGTACACAGCGGGGACACACCGGGGACACAGTGGGACACAGCGGGGACACAGCAGGAACACAACGGGACACAGCTGGGGACATCGGAGACACAGCGTGACACAGCGGGACACAGAGGGACACAGCAGGGACACAGCAGGGACACAGCCGGGGACACAGTGGGACACAGCAGGACACAGCGGAGGACACAGCAGGGACACAGCGGGTCATAGCGGGGACACAGTGGGGAACACAGCAAGGACACAGCGGGATACAGAGGGATACACAGCGAGGAAACAGCGTGACACATGGGGACCCAGCGGGACCCAGCGGGGAACCCAGCGAGGACACAGCGGGACACAAATGGGGACACAGCAAGGACACAGCAGGACACAGCGTGAAAGAGCAGAACACAGCGGGGGACACAGCCTGGGACACAGCGGGACACAGCAGGGGACACAGCGGGGACACAG
>NW_012301206.1:0-3390 GCF_000151885.1 Dipodomys ordii | reverse complement strand
GTGTCCCCATTTGTGTCCCCCTGTGTCCTCTCTGTGTCCCCTGCTGTGTCCCGCTGTGTCCCCATGTGTCACGCTGTGGCCCCACTGTGTCCCGCTGTGTCCTTGCTGTGTCCCCTGCTGTGTCCTGCTATGTACCCCGCTGTGTCCCCGCTGTGTCCCGTGGTGTCTCGCTTTGTCCCCCGCTGTGTCCCCCACTGTGTCCCCGCTTTGTCCCATTGTGTCCCCACTGTGTCCCACTGTGTACTGCTGTGTCCCCCGCTGTGTCCTGCAATGTCTCCAGCTTTGTCCCCCGCTGTGTCCCGCTGTGTCCCCTGCTGTGTATCGTTGTGTCCCCGCTGTTCCCCGCTGTGTCCCCCGCTGTGTCCCGCTGTTTCCTCGCTGTGTCCCCCGCTGTGTCCCCCACTGTGTCCCGCTGTGTCCCACTGTGTCCCGCTGTGTCCCGCTGTGTCCCACGTTGTGTCCCGCTATGTGCCCCACTGTGTCCCGCTGTGTCCCCCACTGTGTCCTGCTGTGTACAATGCTGTGTCCTGCTGTGTCCCCTGCTGTGTCCCCTGCTGTATCCCGCTGTGTACCGCTGTGTCTTCGCCTTGTCCCCAATGTGATCGCGCTGTATTCCCAGCTGTGTCCCACTGTGTCCTCTGCTGTGTCCCCGTTGTGTCCTGGCTGTGTCATCCTTTGTCCTGATGTGTCCTCGCTGTGAACCCCGCTGTATAATGCTGTGTAACCAACTGTCCCACGCTATGTCCCCCGCTGTGTCCCGCTGTGTCCCCGCTGTGTCCCCCTGTGTCCTGCTGTGTCCGGCTCTGTGTCCCCTGCTGTGTCCCACTGTGTCCCTCGCTGTGTCCCGCTGTTTCTCCGCTGTGTCCCGCTGTGTCCCCGCTGTGTCCCCTGCTGTGTCCTGGTATGTACTCCGCTGTGTTTCCACTGTATCCCCGCTGTGTCCCACTCTGTCCCGTGGTGTCTCGCTTTGTCCCCCGCTCTTTCCCCCACTGTGTCCCAGCTGTGTCCTGCTGTGTCCCTACTGTGTACCACTGTGTACCGCTGTGTCCCCTGCTATGTCCTTGCTGTGTCTCGGCTGTGTCCCCTCTGTGTCCCTGCTGTGTCCCGCTGTGTCCTCGCTGTGCCCCCGCTGTGTTCCGCGGTCCCCCGGAGTGTCCCCCCTCTGTCCCCGCTGTGTCCCGCTCTGTCCCCTGCTATGTCCTTGCTGTGTCTCGGCTGTGTCCCCTCTGTGTCCCTGCTGTGTCCCGCTGTGTCTGCGCTGTGTCCCCCGCTGTGTACTGCTGTGTCCCCACTGTGTCCCGCTGTGTCCCCGCTGTGTCCCCTGCTGTGTCCTGCTATGTACCCCGCTGTGTCCCCACTGTGTCCCCGCTGTGTCCCCGATATGTTCCGCTGTGTCCCGTGGTGTCTCGCTTTGTCCCCCGCGGTGTCCCCCACTGTGTCCCCACTGTGTCCCGGTGTGTCCCCGCGGTGTCCCCTCTGTGTCCCGCTGTCCCACGGAGTGTCCCCCCTCTGTCCCCGCTGTGTCCCGCTCTGTCCCCTGCTATGTCATTGCTGTGTCTCCGCTGTATCCCCTCTGTGTCCCTGCTGTGTCCCGCTGTGTCTGCGCTGTGTCCCCTGCTGTGTCTTGCTATGTACCCCGCTGTGTCCCCAATGTCCCGCTGTGTCCCGTGGTGTCTCGCTTTGTCCCCCGCTGTGTCCCCCACTGTGTCCCCGCTGTGTCCCGCTGTGTCCACGGGTGTCCCCGATGTGTCCCGCTCTGTCATACTGTGTCTGCCTCTTTGTCCCCCGCTGTGTCCCCCATTGTGTCCTGCTGTGTCCCGTCTATGTCATGCTGTGTCCCCCACTATGTCCCTGCTGTGTCCCGCTGTGTCCCGCTGTGTGTCTTCTGTATCCCGGTGTGTCCCCTGCCGTGTCCCACTGGGTCCCGCTGGGTCCCCGCTTAGTCCCGCTGTGTCCCCGCTGTGTCCCCTGCTGCGTCCTGCTGTGTCCCCCGCTGTGTCCCCCGCTGTGTCCTGCTGTGTCCCGCTGTGTCCCGCTGTGTGCCTGCTGTCCCCCGCTGTGTCCCGCTGTGTCCCCCTGTGTCCCGCTGTGTCCCGCTGTGTGCTTGCTGTCCCCCGCTGTGTCCCCGCTGTGTCCCCGCTGTGTCCCGCTGTGTCCCTCTGTGTCCCCGCTCTCCCTCGCTGTGTCCCACTGTGTCCCCGCTGTGTCCACGCTGTGTACAGCACTGTTCTCACTTTGTCCCCGCTGTGTCCCGCTCTGTCCCGCTGGGTCCTCGCTGTGTCCCGCTGTGGCCCCGCTGTGTCCCGCTGTGTCCCGAGGTGTCTCGCTTTGTATCCAACAGTGTCCCCGCTGTGTCGACGCTGTGTCCCGCTCTGTTCTCACTTTTTCCCCGCTGTGTCCCGCTGTGTCCCGCTGTGTCCCGCTGGGTCCCCGCTGTGTCCCCGATGTGTCCCGCTCGGTCCTGTTTTGTCCGCCTCTTTGTCCTCCGCTGTGTCCCCCACTGTGTCCCGCTGTGTCCCATGCTGTGTCCTCCGCTGTGTCCTGCTGTGTCACTGCTCTGTCCCGGCTGTGTCCCGCTGTGTCCCCTGCTATGTCCTTGCTGTGTCCCGCTGTGTCCCGCTGTGTCCCGCTGTGTGCCTGCTGTATCCCGGTGTGTCCCCTGCTGTGTCCACTGCTGTGTCCCCCGCTGTGTCCTGCTGAGTTCCCACCATGTCCCGCTGTCCCCGCTTTGTCCCCCGCTGCGTCCCCCACTGTGTCCCCGCTGTGTCCCGCTGTGTCCCGCTGTGTCCCGCTGTGTGCTTGCTGTCCCCTGCTGTGTCCCCGCTGTGTCCCCGCTGTGCCCCACTGTGTCCCTCTGTGTCCCCGCTCTCCCCCGCTGTGTCCCGCTGTGTCCCTGCTGTGTCGACACTGTGTCCCGCTCTGTTCTCACTTTGTCCCCGCTGTGTCCACCTCTGTCCCGCTGGGTCCCCGCTGTGTCCCGCTGTGTCCCCGCTGTGTCCCCTGCTGTGTCCTCCGCTGTGTCCTCCGCTGTTTCCTGCTGTGTCCCGGCTGTCTCCCGCTGTGTCCCCCGCTATGTCCTTGCTGTGTCCCGCTGTGTCCTGCTGTGTCCCACTGTGTACCTGCTGTATCCCGGTGTGTCCCCCGCTGTGTCCCCCGCTGTATCCCGCTTGGTTCCCGCTTTGTCCCGCTGTGTCCCCGCTTTGTCCCCCGCTGCGTCCCACTATGTCCCGCTTTGTCCCACTGTGTCCCCCGCTGTATCCCCTGCTATGTCCTCCGCTGTGTCCTGCTGTGTCCTTGCTGTGTCCCGGCTGTGTCCCGCTGTCTCCCCCGCTATGTACCTTGCTGTGTCCCGCTGTGTCCCGCTGTGTCCCGCTGTGTACCACTGTGTGA
>NW_012301205.1:0-3390 GCF_000151885.1 Dipodomys ordii | reverse complement strand
TCAATTAGGAGTAGGAGGAGCAGAAGCAGAATAAGAAGCAGAAAGAGAAGCAGTAGAAGAAGCAGAAGGAGAAACAGAAGAAGCAGAAGCAGGAGAAGCAGAAGCAGAATGAGAAGCACAAGAAGGAGAAATTGAAGAAGGAAAAGGAGACGGAGAAGCAGAAGGAGAAGTAAGAGAAGCAGAAGAAGAAGAAGCAGGAGAAGCAGAAACAGAAGAAGCAGAAGGAGAAGAGCAGAAGCAGAAGGAGAAGCAGAAGGAGAAGCAGAAGAAGCAGAAGCTGAAGCAGAAGAAGAAGAAACAGAAAAAGCAGAAGAAGCAGAAGAAGAAGCAGCAGGAGAGGCAGAAGAAGAAGAAGGAGAAGGAGAAAGAGAAGGATTAGGAGTAGGAGAAACAGAAGGATAAGCAGAAGCAGAAAGAGAAGGAGAATGAGAAGGAGAAGCAGGAGAAGCAGAAGAAGCAGAAGCAGAAGCAGAAGCAGAAGAAACATAGGAAGGAGAAGAAGCAGAAGGAGAAGCAGAAACAGAAGGAAAAGCAGAAAGAGAAGCAGGAGAAGCAGAAGAAGCAGCAGCAGGAGAAGCAGAAGCAGAAGAAGCCGAAGAAGCAGAAGCAGAACCTGAAGCAGAAGGAGAAGCAGGAGACGGGGAAGAAGCAGAATCTGGAGAAGCAGAAGGAGAAGCAGAAGCAGAAAGAGAAGCAAAAGCAGAAGGAGAAGCAGAACGGGAAGCAGAAGAAACAGAAGAAGCAGAGGCAGTAGCAGAAGAAGCAGAAGATGCAGAAGCAGAAGGAAAAGCAGAAGAATGAGAAGGAGAAGGAGTAGGAGAAACAGAAGGAGAAGCAGAAAGAGAAGCAGAATAAGGAGCAGGAGAAGGAAAAGCAGCAGGAGAAGCAGAAAGAGCAGCAGAAGGAGAAGCAGAAGCAGAAGCAGAAGCAAAAGTAGAAGCAGAAGAAGGAGAAGCAGAAGGAGAAGCATAAAGAGAAACAGAAGGAGAAGCAGGAGAAGCAGAAGCAGGAGAAGCAGAATCAAAAGAAATAGAAGAAGGATAAGAAGCAGAAGCAGAAAGAGAAGCAGAAACAGCAGGAGAAGAGAAATAGAAGCAGAAGAAGCTGAAGACGCAGAAGCAGAACCTGAAGCAGAAGGAGAAGCAGGAGAAGCAGAAGAAGCAGAATCTGGAGAAGAAGGAGAACCAGAAGGAGAAGCAGAAGCCGAAAGAGAAGCAAAAGCAGAAGGAGAAGCAGAAAGAGAAGCAGAAGAAACAGAAGAAGCAGAAGCAGTAGCAGAAGAAGCTGAAGATGCAGAAGCAGATAGAGAAGCAGAAGGAATAGCAGAATAACGACAAGGAGAAACAGAAGGAGAAGAAGAATGAGAAGCAGAAGGAGAAGCAGGAAAAACAGAAGAAGCAGAAACAGACGGAGAAGCAGAAGAAGGAGAAGCAGAAGCAGAAGAAGAAGCAGAAGGAAAAGCACAAGCAGAAGGAGATGCAGAAGGAGTAGCAGGAGAAGCAGAAGAAGCAGAAGCAGAAGGAGAAGAAGAAGGAGAAGAAGCTGAATCAGAAGAAGCAGAAGGAGAAGTAGAAAGAGAAGCCGACGAAGAGAAGCAGAACGAGAAGCAGGAGAAGCAGAAGAAGCAGAGCGGGAGAAGCAGAAGAAGAAGAAACAGAAGAAATAGAAGGAGCAGAAGCAGAAGGAGGAGTAGAAGCAGAAGGAGAAGCAGAAAGAGAAGCAGGAAAAGCAGAAGAAGCAGAAGCAGGAGAAGCAGAATCAGAAGAAACAGGAGAAGGACAAGGAGCAGAAGCAGAAGGAGAAGCAGAAAAAGAAGCACTAGAAGCAGGAAAAGCAGAAGAAGCAGAAAGAGTAGAAGAAGAAGAAGAAGAAGAAGAAGAAGAAGAAGAAGAAGAAGAAGAAGAAGAAGAAGAAGAAGAAGAAGAAGAAGAAGAAGAAGAAGGAGAAGGAGAAGGAGAAGGAGAAGAAGATGGAGAAGGAGAAGCAGTAGAAGCAGAAGAAGCAGAAGCAGGAGAAGCAGAAGCAGAAGAAAAAGAATAAGCATAAGAAGCAGAATCAGAGGAAGAGGCAGAAGAAGGAGAAGCAGAAGCAGAAGAAGCAGCAGAAGGAGAAGAGGAAGCAGAAGAAGATGCAGAAGGAGAAGCAGGAGAAGCAGAAGAAGGAGAAGGAGAAGGCGAAAGAGAAGGATTAGGAGTAGGAGAAGCAAAAGTTTAAGCAGAAGTAGAAAGAGACGCAGAAGGAGAAGCAGCACGAGAAGTAGGAGAAGCAGGAGAAGCAGAAGAAACAGAAGACGCAGAAGCAGAATGAGAAGCAGAAAAAGAAATTGAAGCAGAAGCAGAAGAAGAAGGAGAAGCAGAAGCAGAAGGAGAAGCAGAAGAAGGAGAAGAAGAAGCAGAAAGAGAAGCAGAAAGAGAAGCAGCACGAGAAGTAGGAGAAGGAGGAGAAGCAGAAGCAGGAGAAGCAGAAGAAACAGAAGACGCAGAAGCAGAATGAGAAGCAGAAGGAGAAATTGAAGCAGAAGCAAAAGGAGAAGCAGAAGCAGAAGGAGAAGCAGAAGAAGGAGAAGGAGAAGCAGAAAGAGAAGCAGAAAGAGAAGCACAACGAGAAGCAGGAGAAGCAGAAGCAGGAGAAGCAGAAGCAGAAGAAGAAGCAGACGAAAAGCAAAAGCAGAAGGAGATGCAGAAGGAGAAGCAGAAGAAGCAGAAGCAGAAGGAGAGAAGAAGTAGAAGAAGCAGAAGCAGAAGAAGCAGAAGCAGAAGTAGAAAGAGAAGCCGACGAAGAGAAGCAGAACGAAAAGCAGGAGAAGCAGAAGAAGCAGAAGCGGTAGAAGCAGAAGAAGAAGAAACAGAAGAAGGAGAAGGAGCAGAAGCAGAACGAGAAGGAAAAGCAGAAGGAGAAGCAGGAAAAGCAGAAGAAGAAGAAGCAGGAAATGCAGAAGAAACAGGAGAAGGACAAGAAGCAGAAGGAGAAGCAGAAACAGAAGGAGAAGCAGAAAGAGGAGGGGAAGCAGAAGAAGCAGAAGCAGGAGAAGCAGAAGCATAAGAATCCGAAGAAGCAGAAACAAAACCTGAAGCAAAAGCGGAAGCAGGAGAAGCAGAAGAAGCAGAATCTGGAGAAGCTGAATGAGAAGCTGAAGGAGAAGCAGAAGCTGAAAGAGAATCAAAACAGAAGGAGATGCAGAAGAAACAGAAGAAGCAGTAGCAGTTGCAGCAGAAGCAGAAGGAGAAGCAGAAAGAAAAGCAGAAGAACGAGAAGGAGAAGGAGAAACAGAAGGAGAAGCAGAAGGAGAATCAGAAGGAGAAGCAGAAGAAGCAGAAGGAGAAGCAGAAGCAGAAGAAGCAGAAGGAGAAGCAGAAGGAGAAACAGAAGCAGAAGAAGCAGCAGAAGGAG
>NW_012301204.1:0-3390 GCF_000151885.1 Dipodomys ordii | reverse complement strand
TCAGGCGACACAGAGGAACACAGCGGGACAGAGCGGGGACACAGCGGGGAAAAAGCAGGGGACAAAGTGGGGGACACAGCGGTAAACATTGGGGGACACAGCAGGACTCAGCTGGGGACACATCAAAGGACACAGCGGGTGACACAGCGGGGGAAACAGCGGGAAACAGTTGGGGACACAACGAGGACACAGCAGGACACAGCGGGGTACACAGAGGCAGACATAGCGGTACACATCGGGACACAGCGGGGACACAGCGGGACACAGCGGAACACAGCGGGGACACAGCAGGACACAGCGGGGACACAGCGGGGACACAGCGGGGGACACAGTGGGACACAGCGGGGACAAAGTGGGACTCAGTGGTTACACAGCGAGGACACACCACGGACACAGCGGGACACAGCCGAGACAAAGCAGGGACACAGTGAGACACAGAGAGGACACAGCGGGACACAGCGGAGGACACAGCGGGGGACAGCGGTGACACACCGGCGGACAGCGGGAACACAGCGGGACACAGCGGGACACAGCGGGGGACACAGCGGGACACAGTGGGGGACACAGCAGGGGACACAGCGGAACACAGCTGGGGACACAGCGAGGACACAGCGGGACACAGCGGGGGACAGCGGGGACACACATGCAGAGAGCGGGGACACAACAGAACACAGCGAGGGACATCGGCGACACAGCGGGACACAGCGGGACATAGCAGGGACACAGCATGGACACAGCGGGTCACAGCGGGGACACAGTGTGGGACACAGCGTGGACACAGCGGGACACAGAGGGATACACAGTGAGGTCACAGCGTGACACATGGGGACTCAGTGGGACACAGCGGGGGACACAGAGAGGACACAGCGGGACACAAATGGGGACACAGCAAGGACACAGCGGGACACAGCGGGAAAGAGCAGGACACAGCTGGGGACACAGCCGGGGACACAGCGGGGTACAGTGGCACACAGTGGGGACACAGCGGTGGAGACAGCGGGGGACACAACGGGTGATACAGCGGGACACAGTGGTACTTATCGGGACACAGCGGGGGACACTGTAGCGGACACAGTGGTACTTATCGGGACACAGCGGGACACAGTGGGGAACACAGAGGGGGACACAGCGGGACACAGCAGGGAAATAGTGGGGGACACAGCGGGGGACACAGCGGGATACAGAAGGACAAAGCGAGGGACACAGCGGGACACAGCTGTGGATACAGCGAGGACCAGCGGGACAAAGCGGGACAGAGCGGGACACAGCGAGAAGACAACGGGACACAGAGGGACACAGCGGGGAACACAGCAGGGAAAACAGCGGGACACAGCGGGGGTCACAGCGGGACACAGCGGGACACAGAGGGGACAAAGCAGGGGACACAGCGGGGACACCGCGGGACACAGCGGGACAAAACAGGACACAGCTGGACACAGCAGGACACAGCCAGAAAGAGCGGGACACAGTGGGGGACACAGCCGGGGACACAGCGGGACACAGCAGGGGACACAGCGGGACACAAAGGGGGACACAGCGTTACACAGCGCGGACCCAGCGGGCCCCAGCGGGGGCCCCAGCGAGGACACAGCAGGATATAACTGGGGACACAGCAAGGACACAGCGTGAAATAGCGGGCCACATCGGGGGACACAGCAGGGGACACAGCAGGGACACAGCGGGACACAGTGGGGACACAGGGGGACACAGCGGGACACATCAGGCGAAACAGCAGGAAACTGCGGGGTACATAGCGGGACACAGCGGGACACAAAGGGACACAGCAGGGACACAGCAGGGGACATAACGGACACAAAGGGGGAAACAGCATTACACAGCGGGGACACAGCAGGACACAGCGGGGACACAGCAGGGGACACAGCAGGACAAAAGGGGAACAAAGGGGGCACACAGCGGGACACAGTGGGACACAGCGGGGTACACAGCAGGACACAGAGGGGACACAGCAGGGGCACAGTGGGAAACAGCGGGACACAGCAGGGGAAAAAGCGGGACACACCGGGATACTGCGGGACTCAGCTGGGGACACAGCGGGGGACACAGAGCCGCACACAGCGGGAGAGAGTGGAACACAGCAGGGACAGAGCGGGGACACAGCGGGGGACCCAGCAAGGACACAGCGTGACACATGGGGACACAGCGGGACACAGCGGGGGACCAAGCGAGAACACAGCGGGACACAAATGGGGACACAGCAAGGACACAGCGGGACACAACGGGTAAGAGCGGGACACAGCAGGGGACACAGCCGGCAACACAGCGGGACACAGCGGGACACATCGGGGGACACAGCAGGACACTGCATGGTACACAGCGGGACACAGCGGGACACAAAGGGATACAGCAGGAACACAGCGGGGGACACAGTGGGACACAGTGGCGTACACAGCGGGACACAGCGGGGACACAGCAGGGGCACAGTGGGAAACAGCGGGACACAGCGGGGGACAAAGCGGGACACACCAGGACACAGCGGGACACAGCGGGGGACACAGCGGAGGACACAGAGCTGCACACAGCGGGATAGAGTGGAACACAGCACGGACACAGCAGGGACACAGCGGGACATAGCGGGGACAAAGCGAGGACAGAGCGGGACACAGAGGTACACAGCGAGGGACACAGCGGGGGACAGTGGGGACAAACCGGGGAACAACGGGGACACAGCGAGACACAGCTAGGACACAGCGGGGACACAGCGGGGACACAGCAGGGGACACAGTGGGACACAGCAGGGGATACAGCGAGGACACAGTGGGGACATAGGTGGACACTGCGGGACACAGTGGGACACAGTGGGGACAGAGAGACATAGCAGTTACACAGCGAGGACACACCAGGGACACAGAGGGACACAGCGGAGACACAGCGTGGACACAGCAGGACCCAGCTGGACCCAGCGGGGACACAGCGGGGACACAGCAGGACACAGCGGGGGACACAGAGGCGGACACAGAGGCGGACACAGCGGGACATAGTGGGACACAGCGGGGACACAGCGAGGACACAGCGGGACACAGCGGGCAACACAGCGGGGAACACAGCGGGACACAGCGGGACACAGCAGGGGACATAGCATGGACACAGCGGGTCACAGCGGGGAAATAGTGGGGGACACAGCGGGGGACACAGCGGGATACAGAAGGACACAACGAGGACACAGCGGGACACAGGAGGACACAGCGGGGACACAGCAGGGACACAGCGGGGGACAAAGTGGGACACAGAGGGGACACAGAGTAACTCAGCGGTTACACAGCGAGGACACACCAGGGACAGAGCAGGACAAAGTGGAGACACAGCGGGGACACAGCAGGACACAGCAGGGACACAGCGGGGGACACAGTGGGACCCAGCGGGGACACAGAG
>NW_012301203.1:0-3390 GCF_000151885.1 Dipodomys ordii | reverse complement strand
GGACAAAGAGCAGCAGAAGGAGAAGCAGAAGGAGAATCAAAAGGAGAAGCAGAAGAAGGAGAAGCAGAAGGAGAAGCAGAAGTAGGAGAAGGAGAAGGAAGGTCAGCAGAATCAATAGGAGAAGCAGAAGGAGGAGGAGAAGCAGAATGAGAAGCAGAAAGAGAAGCAGGAGAAGCAGAAGAAGCAGGAAAAGCATAAGCAGAAGAAAGAGAAGAAGAAGACGAAAAAGAAGAAGAAGAAGAAGAAGAAGAAGAAGAAGAAGAAGAAGAAGAAGAAGAAGAAGAAGAAGAAGAAGAAGAAGAAGAAGCATAAGGAGAATCATAAGGAGAAGCATAATGAGAAGCATAAGAAGGAGCATAAGGAGAAGCAGTAGAAGCAGAAGAAGCAGAAGCAGGAGAAGCAGAAGCAGAAGAAAAAGAATAAGCAAAAGAAGCAGAAGCAGAAGCACTGGGAGAAGCAGAAGGAGAAGGAGAAGGAGCAGCAGAAGGAGAAGCAGAAGCAGAAAGAGAAGCAGAAACAGAAGGAGAACACGAAGGAGAAGCAGGAGAATCAGAAGAAGCAGAAGTAGAAGCAGAAAGAGGAGAAGAAGGAGAAGCAGAAGTAGAATCAGAAGAAACAGAAGAAGAAGCAGAAGAAACAGAAGCAAAAGAAACAGAAGGAGAAGAGCACAAGCAGAAGGAGAAGCAGAAGTAGAAGGAGAAGCAGAAAGAGAAGCAGGAGAAGCAGAAGAAACAGGAGAAGCCGAAGAAGCAGAAGCAGAATCTGAAGCAGAAGGAGAAACAGAAGAAGCACAATCTGAAGCAGAAGCAGAAGAAACAGTAATAGTAGAATAAGCAGAAGCAGAAGCAGCAAGAGAAGCAGAAGAAGAAGAAGAAGTCGGAGAAGGCGAGAGAGAAGGATTAGGAGTAGGAGAAGCAAAAGGATAAGCAGAAGCAGAAAGAGACGCAGAAGGAAAAGCAGCACGAGAAGTAGGAGAAGCAGGAGAAGCAGAAGAAACAGAAGACGGAGAAGGAGAATGAGAAGCAGAAGGAGAAATTGAAGCAGAAGCAGAAGGAGAAGCAGAAGCAAAAGGGAGAAGTAGAGAAGGAGAAAGGAGAAGCAGAATGAGAAGCAGGAGAAGCAGAAGCAGAATGAGAAGCAGGAGAAGCAGAAGCAGGAGAAGCAGAAGCAGATGAAAGAGAAGAAGGAGAAGAAGCAGAAGCAGAAGGAGAAGCAGAAACTGAAGGAAAAGCAAAAAGAGAAGCAGGTGAAGCAGAAGAAGCAGCAGCAGGAGAATCAGAAGCAGAAGAAGCCGAAGAAGCAGAAGCCTCCCCCCTCCCCGTCGTCATGGCTACGACAGAGGAAAAGCAAATGATGATAATAATGAATCATAACAACCTATATGTATGTGTATGTCAGAACTCTCACTCCCCACTGCCGGGTAGGTGAGGACTGACTGACTGAGTGAGTGACTGACCCGACCCGTGTTTTGCGCCTCCCGCCGCCCCATCCACCTTGTCGACGGCGAACGCGCGCCATCTAGCGGTGGTTTTGTGAATTGCAGTTTTCTCTCATGAAATGCATGGAGGAAAAAAAAGAACAAACAAACCACGCACTGACTGACTGAGAAAACCGGCCCAGGCTGGCTGGCCCCGAGAGAGACTGCCTTCTTTTCAGAGAAGGGGTGGGGTGGGGATGATGATGTGCCTCGTTGGAGTATGGGGCCCATGCATAGGCAGGCAGGCAGGCAGGCAGGCTCGGAGTGGGACCGTTGTGTGTTGGAGCGCCAGTACAGTAGCTCAAGCCCCAGGAATGACAGGCAAGTCGAGAGGAAAAGGAGGGAGGGAGTGCGGGCGGGCGGGCGGGCGGGAGAGAGAATTCAAACGAGAGAGAGAGAGACAGACCGACAGACAGACAGACAGACAGACAGACAGACAGAGACAAAGAGAGACACAGAGAGAGAAATAGAGAAACAGAAACAGAGAGACAAGAGACAGAGACGTGGTGAATTGGTCCGGCTGGACTACATACATGCTCTTTCTCGTCCGATCTTTGAGTTTCCTCAAAGATGCACGCACGCACACACACAGATACACTGAGATGCCCTCTGCCCCCTCTTCTCTCCTCTCCAAGTCCCCCGCCCCCTCCCCCCTCCCCCCTGTCAGGCACCAGAAATGAGATCCCTCCCCTTCGCCTATTGCGTCAATTACAAACAAAAGGCAGCGTGAGATTCAAGCAAATTTGTTTTATTTTGTTCCGAGGGTAGGGTTGTGGATTTTGGTGCGGCCCACATGTGTCCCCAAATGACAGGAGGATCTCAGGACACGGGCAGCCTTCTCTAGGCTGGTGACCTGTGACCTGCTTCAGGCCTGGGTGTGAGCTCCGCAATGAGACCACATGGGTGGCACCCATACCCGCGTCCAGCAGAGTTCCCGGGGACCCCATCTTTCCCCTGCACGCAGGGGTCCAGCCTGCAGGGGGCACTTTTCACAGCAGCCCCTGGGGTCTGTGTCTCTACCTCTGTGTATCTGTCTCCCTCTCTCTCTTCTCTTCCTCTCCCTTCCCTTCTTCCTCTTTTCTTCTCCCTCTTCCTCCTTTCTCCATCCTGCCCTCCCCTTCCTCCTTCTCCCCCTCTCCCTGTCTCCTTCTCCTTCCCCCCCCCCAGCTCATTGGAAGCCCCAGTCTCTGCTGGCTGAGGGTGGGTGGTCTTGGCTGGGTGGTCTTTGTTGGGAAGGTTCTATTCACTGTGCACACCCCTCAGGCATAAGGCCTGTTATGAAGAGCCCACAGGGAGCGTTGGCGGGCCGGCCTCCAGTTTTGCCTTACATAACTAGGGAGCACTGATCTGAGAGTACCCTTATTTAAATTAGGTTGTTCTATATCTCAGTCTGTGTTTAAAATTTTTCCACTAAGCACATTTTTGAAACGACCCATCTGGTTGTTTTGTATGCTACTTCTGGTCTCTTTCTTTCTCCTCAACATGCTTTAACAAAACACACAGCCAAGCCATAGCAGACTCCAAGGAGATGAACTTGACAGAGTTTTCCACAGATGGCGGCCAGCACCATGGAGAGCCTGGAATCCTGTGCTGTGTTTGCCTCCGGCAGGGCACAGTTCACACGCGGTGAGAGCCCGCCACCCCCATGCGAGCGCCCAGTGAGCTCTGTCAACCGGGTGCTGGAGGGCGCCCCGGAATCCTTCCTCTGGGTGAGGTACCCGCCCCAAGGGGTAGAACCAACTCTAGAACTGGACCCGGGCCCAGACCCGGAACCCCAGGCCCCTCACGGCCTCCTTTGCTACTCAAACCCTCCCCAGTCTCCCCCCTGCACCCCGAACTCTTCTTCCTCCTACTTCCTTCTGAGGGTTGAAGCAGGCCTCATGCACGCCGGGCTAGAGCTCTGCCACTGAGCC
>NW_012301202.1:0-3390 GCF_000151885.1 Dipodomys ordii | reverse complement strand
CAGGGGAACAGTGGGGGACACAGCGGGACACAGCAGGACACAGCGAGGACACAGCGGGACAGAGCGGGACACTGCAGGGCACAGCGGGGGACACAGCGGGACACAGCGGGGGACACAACGAGGACACAGCGGAACACAGAGTGGGACACAGTGAGGACACAGCGGGACACAGCGGGACACAGCCGGGTCCCAGCAGTGGACACAGCGGGACACAGCGGGGGACACAGCCGGACACAGCGGGGGACACATGGAGGACTCAGCGGGACAAAGCGGGGACACAGCGGCGACTCACCGGGGGACACAGTGGGGGACAAAGCGGGACACCACAGAACACAGTGGGAAACAGCGGGACACAGCGGGGAAACTGCGGGGACACAGGGGGACAAAGCGTGGGACACATAGGGACACAGCGGGGGACACAGTGGGGGACACAGCGGGACACAGCGGGGAACACAGCGAGGACACAGCGGGACCCAGCGGTACACAGCGCCGATACAGCGGGGACACAGCGTTACACAGCGTGGTACACAGCGGGGACACAGCGGGGACACAGCGGGACCCAGCAGGACACAGCGGGACACAGCAGGACACAGCGGGGGACACAGCGGGACACAGCGGGGTCACAGCGGGACACAGCGGGGAAACAGAGGGCACTCAGCTGGGGCATAGCGGGGGACAAAGCGGGACATCACAGGACACAGTGGGACACAGCAGGACACAGCGGGGACACTGTGGGGACACAGCGGGACAAAGCAGGGGACCCAGCGGGACCCAGCGGGACACAGCAGGACCCAGCGGGGAAACAGCGGGGACACAGTGGGACACAGCGAGGACACACCGGGACACAGCGGGACACTGCGGGGCACAGCGGGGGACCCAGCGGGACCCAGCGGGGGACACAGGGAGGACACAGCGGAACACAGCATGGGACAAATCGAGGACACAGCGGGAAACAGCGAGACACAGCGGGACCCAGCGGGGACCCAGCAGTGGACACAGCGGGACACAGCGGGGGACACAGCCGGACACAGCAGGGACACCACGGAACACAGCAGGACACAGCGTGAAACAGCGGTGAACCTGCGGGGACACAGCGGTACACAGCGGGGGACACAGCGGGACACAGCGTGACACAGCGGGGGACACAGCCGGACACAGCAGGGACACAGCGGGGACACAGCGGGACCCAGCAGGACACAGCAGGGGACACAGCGGGACACAGCGAGAGACACAGCGGGGAACACAGCGGGACACAGCGGGGAACAAAGAGAGGACACAGCGGGACCCAGCGGGACACAGCGTCGATAGAGCGGGGACACAGCGGGACACAGCGGTGACACAACCGGACTCAGCGGGGGACACTGCGGGACCCAGCGGGACCCAGCGGGGACACAGCAAGGACACAGCGGGGGACACAGCGGGACACAGCGGGACACAGCGGGGGACACAGCGAGTGACACAGCAGGGGACACAGCGGGACACAGTGGGGAACACAGAGAGAGACACAGCAGGACCCAGCGGGACACAGCGTCGATACAGCGGGGACACCGCGGGGTACACAGCTGTTGACACAACGGGACACAGTGGGGGACACAGCGGGACACAGCGGGACACAGTGGGGCACAGCGGGGACAAAACGGGAGACACAGTGGGGAACAGAGCAGGACACAGCGGGGGACACAGAGAGGACACAGTGGGGACACAGCCGGTGACACAGCGGGGGATAAATGCAGGACACCACGGGACACAGTGGGACACAGCGGGACACAGCGGGGTCACTGCGGGACACAGTGGGAGACAAAGCGGGACACAGCGGGACACAGCGGGGACGCAGCGGGACACAGCGGGACACAGCAGGACACGGCGGGGGACACAGCGAGACACAGAGCGGGACATAGCGAGGACACAGCGGGACACAGCGGGACACGGCGAGGACACAGTGCGGGACAAAGTGGGGGAAACAGCTGGACACAGCGGGGAACACAGCGAGGACACAGCGGCACCCAGCGGGACACAGCGTAGATACAACGGAGACACAGCGTTACACAGCATGGTACAAAGCTGTGGACACAACGGGACACAGTGGGGGCACAGCGGGACACAGCGGGACGCAGTGGGACACAGCGGGGACAAAGCGTGGGACACAGCAGGGGACAGAGCTGGAGACAGCGGGGGACACAGCGGGGACACAGCGAGGACACAGCGGGACAGAGCGGGACACTGCAGGGCACAGCGAGGGCCACAGTGGGACACAGAGGGGACACAGTGGGAGACTGCGGGGGACACAGCGAGGACACAGCGGGACACAGCGCTGACACTGCGGGGACACAGCGGGGGACACAGCAGGGGACACAGACGGACACAGCGGGACACAGCGGGGGACAGAGCGAGGACACAGCGGGATAGAGCGGGACACAGCGAGGACCCAGCGGAACACAGCGTGGGACACAGTGGCGGACACAGTGGGACACAGCGGGACACAGCGGGGGACACAGGGAGGACACAGCGGGACCCAGCGGGACCTAGCGTCGATACAGCGGGGACACAGCGGGACACAGCGAGGTACACAACTGGGGACACAACGGGACACAGCGGGGAACACATGGAGGACATAGCGGGACCCAGCAGGACCCAGGGTCGTTACAGCGGAGACACAGCGGGACACAGCAGCGTGCATAGCTGGGGACACAACGGGACACTGCGGGGGACACAGAGAGTACCCAGCGGAACACAGCGGTACACAGCGGGGACACTGCGGGAACATAGTGGGACACAGCGGGGTACACAGTGGGACACAGCGGGACACAGCTAGGGACACAGCGGGGACAAAGCGACAGACAGCGGGGGACACAGCAAGGACACAGCGGGACACAGCGGCGACACAGAGGGGACTCAGCGGGACAAAGCGGGGGACACAGCGGGACACAGCGGGACACAGCGGGGGACACAGCGGGGGACATCGGAGACAGAGAGGGGCCAAAGCAAGACACAGCGGTGACACAGCTGGACACAACGGAGTACACAGCAGGACACAGCCGGGCACACAGCGGGGACACAGCGGGACACAGCAGGGACCGAGCGAGACATAGTGGGACACAGCCGAACACAGCAGGGGGCACAGCGGGACACAGCGGGGGACCCAGCGTGGACACAGCGGAACACAGCGGGTGACACAGCGGGGACACAGCGGGACACAGCGGGACACAGCAGGACACAGCGTCCATACAGAGGGGACACAGTGTTACACAGCGTGGTACCCAGCTGTGGACACAATGGGACAGAGTGGGGGCACAGCGAGACACAGCAGGACACAGCAAGGACACAGCTGGACACATTGGTGACACAGCGGGAGACACAGCAGGACACAGCAGCGGACACAGCGGGGGACAC